>NC_073385.1:43539730-43784730 GCF_028641065.1 Leucoraja erinaceus
TTTTTGAAGGTTGATAATTTCTCACGTGTTTCTTGTGTTATCTAGTCGAGGGCCGTGGGTCATTGTGAATGTTGTGACTGAATTTATAGCCGTGGATATCGTGTGACAGGCCTCTGCCCGTTATGTATGTGTTCAACAGACAGTTTCCCAGATATCTCCCCATTACGGGAGTGGGGCTTGAACTGAGCTTTACATGTGTGTGTGTCTCTCTCTAACAGGTTTCCAGTTCAACGTGGATTTCAACGTACACAAACGGTAAGAATGCATTTGACCGGTAAATACCCCCCACCCCCCTCCATTGCAGCACTACACATACTTAACAAACGGCAGAGGAGAGAATCTGTCCGGCTTCGATAATCGCTAATAAAGTCTACTTATGTCACGCTTGCATTATTTGCTAATAAGGTGTTGGCTTCGGCGACTATCTTGGTGCTACGTATTCCGAAAGGAAAGACAACGTTGCATCATAAAAGCATCGACATGCGCAGCTAGCCGGGTTGACAGGCGAATGACAGGATGGCAGAAGCAAGGAACAGCAGATGCGGGTTTACGACAAATAAAGAGCACTGAGTGCTGGAGTAACTCAGCGGGTCATGCAGCATCTCCGCAAAACATGGACAGGTGGCGTTCGGGGCGGGATACTTCTCCAGACTCATTTCTCTGAACAATCGGGAAAAGGGGTCCCGACCCGGAAAATCACCTATCCATGTTTTGCGAAGATGCTGCAGGACATGCTGAGTTACAACAGCGCTGTGTCCTTTATAGAACGACGGGGTGCTTACAGCACGGAAGGAGACCATTCGGCCAGTCCAGACAGGTTCTTACAAGAGCAATGCATTTGTCCCACATCCCCGCCCTCTCATACAACCACGGTGACTTATGTCATTGACAACGCATCCAGAGCCCAAACAGTCCCCGTGTATGTTTTTAATCATGCCACGCTGATGTATTGATCAATCGCCTTCACTCTATGTCTCCAACTCGCCGATTCCGCCGCTAACAGGAACGGTCTCTATTTACCCAGTCTGTCCAGACATCACGTTTCTCAAATCTTCTTGCCCCCTTTCCGCATACAGATGCCGTTCCACCAGCTAAGTTCCTTCATGCAACCGTCTCTGTTCCAATGTGAACGCCACCAATCTATCGACAAAACCAAACCTCTTCGCCCTGGAATCATTTCGGTTAATTCATTCTGTACCCTCTCTGAATTGATTATACTTTTGAACACCTTTCCACCTTCCCTGCACTGTAGAGCCACATTACTCAGGTTCTGACCTCGTTCAACACACTAACAACCTTCCTGTACTCCGTCGCTCCGTGTACAAAGCCGAGGATCCAGTACTGCATTATTAACTGACATGACCTTTCCAATGAATGCCGCACAAAGCTCCCAACCCATACACGTCATACATCTCCCTCCGTATTACATTTAATCCTCCACATGTTTACTCACTCCACCAGTCTCGCCATAGTTTATAATTTAGTGCCATCTGAAATGTGGATATTGTGGTCCACGCACTCCAATCTGAATCATTAAGATATATGAAAAATAATTGGGCTTAGGATGAACCCCAATGAACACCACCGTGTATATCCCTTCTGTTACAACCCCAATTACACACCCATGCCAACACATTGCATTTTATTCTTTGTCATGCAGTGAGATTATGTCGGTTTTGTGGCATTTTATTCAATGTATTTTAGCAGTCCATATGTCAGATCAGCTTCATCTCCCTCATCATCGCACTCTTGGTCATTTTGTCCAAACTGAACACTTATCCAATTGGTTGGACATCGTTTGCCTTTAACAAATCCATGCCGGCTTTCTCCAATCATTCCACAGTTGCCTAAATGACTGCTAATAATGTACTAGATTTGTCCATGCAGTCTCTGTTTGGATGTGACATGTGTGATATTCCTGGATCAAAGTGTTTTCATGATTGTGGTACTAACAGGTCAGATTGTGGTACTAACAGATACCACAGGTCTCAGCATAGGACGCAGACTCTCTGAAGTAGGCGACTTCACATTCAGCTGGTCTTTTCAGTTTTCTGTTCTAACGTTATAGCTCAGGCAGAATCTCATGAAATCTCCCTCCGATGAGACTGGCAATATTTTCTTCTTTGATGTAGACTAATGCCATCCCCTCGTTTAGTTAGTGCCTTCACCAATCCCTCTCCCTCCATGTCCCTTTTGATTTCTGATCAGCCCACCTTCGCTCTTACAAATCGTTTCCTGTTCTCACGCTCATAGACAATTTTTGAATTCGCTTTTATGTTGTTGCCAGTCTTCCGGTGCTCTCTTTGCATCTGTTATTTATTTAAAAACCTCATCTGAACTTTCTGTAATCAGCTTGGTTCTCAATTGTGTTAACAGGCCTGGCTGGCATCTGTCATTTGCTCACACACATCTACTCTTTTTTTTACTGCCATCTTGTTTGATGATCCACGGAGCTCTGCATTTAACTTCCCCGTCCTTTCACCTTATAGAGTGCGGCCGAAACGTCCCGGTTGCAAAGTTCAGCCTCTCTGTTCTCAAGTAGTGATTCCACTTAATCCTGGCTAAATCTATTCGCACCCCCATTGAAAATCGTCCTTCTGCAGAAGAATGTTTGTACCTTGGAGTAGTCTATATACTTGTCCATTGTTGTCCTAAACAATATGATTTCAGGTTATCCTCCGAATTTCCAAAATCAGCTTTCCTGTGGTACCCTAAAAATACTGACTAGAAACGTTTTCCCGATCGCCCTTCAACACCTTCTATCGCTAATCGCCTCTTAAAATAATTCGTCCATATTTGTATATCTGCAGTTTCCATGTAAATGTGCTTTCCATGTGTTGGCAATCAAAGTGCTTGTCGTGGAGTTATACTTCTTCCTTAAATCCAAGCAGGCCTCCGCATTCCCTTGATGATTCTTGCTGGCCTTGATTTGTTCTTTTCATGCCTTTCATTCTTTTGTTCTTTGTACCACCTCATAACTCCAGTTTTCCTCTCCCTTGACTCTCGGTCTGAAGAAGGGCCTCGACCCAAAACGTCACCGCTTCCTTTTCTCCAGAGATGCTGCCTGGCCCGCTGAGTTACTCCAGTACGTTGTGTCTATCTTCAGGTTGTGATCTTGACGGTTGCAGGTCCAGCTCCATCATCCCCCCCCCCCCCCCCCCCCCCCCCCCTCGCTCTCTCGCTAGCACTGTAATATTCTCCTCAACGAATATTGCCGCTTTAAAACCCTTTCCCTAATCTTCCCAGGATTTCCTGAACATTCGGAATCCAGACCTACCCATTTCCTTAAAGTCAGATCTCTGCAATTGCCCGATACCGTCAAATTACAGACATCATTATACTGAATAATCAATCCACAACCGGTCTTATTGACATCCCACAATGTAGTGAGGTAGAAGATCTAGCAGATGTTTCAGCAACCCTGTTGAAACCATGCAGGACCTTGAAGGGTTATTGTAAATAGATAGAATAACTCATCCGGGGCAAATCACAGCCGTCAGATTTGCTTCATTTCTTTATCAATGGGGTTTACTTTCGCCACTCCAATTGAAAGGGTTTCAACGATTCAAATCCAGCCCTTTATTGAAAACTGTTCACACGGGGTATTTTCTAATTTTTTGGGATTGTTACAGACATTTCACTTATCAAAAATGTAATGCTTTGAAAATTTAGACCGAAGGGTGTCAACAATTTGGCGTGTTTCGATCTTTTTCGTTTTACTTTTGCTAACTAAAACTACCAATATTTATATATTTAGCTATTTTAAAACTGCATCCTATTCAGCTGACTTTTGTATACATGATGGATGTTTTCAATTGTGTACAGCAATTAAAACACATAGATCTCCAGAAAATATTTGTTGGAACTTCAAGTTACTGCATTTCTGTGTGTGTTCATAAGTTATAGGAGCAGAATTAGGCTATTCGGTCCATAAAGTCTATTTCGCCATTCAATCGAGGCTGATCTATCTTTCCCTCTCAATCCCACACTTATGCCTTCTCACCATTACACCTGACAACGTTATTGAAAATAATCTGAACAATCTGTCAATCTCCCACTTAAAAATATCCATTGACTGCCTCAACAACCGTCTGTGGCCATTAATTCCACAGATTCGCCAACTTTTGACTAAAGGAGTTCCTCCTCGTCTCCTTTCGAAAGGTAAGTCGTTTTATTCTGAGGCTACAGCCTCTGGTCCGAGACTCTTCCAGTAGTGGAAACATCTTCTCCACATCCGCTCTATCCAGGCCTTTCATTATTCACTACGTTTCAACGAGTGTCCATTCATCCTTGTGCAAATAAGCGCCGCCCCAGATCATGACTAGAAACCGCCCCCCAATCGAAAGATTTAATTATAAATTAAAATAATAAATCATTGCACTCTTCACTGGAAATGTTAAAATAAACTGCATGCAGATGGTGGGAAATGAGCTCGTATCTGCAATGGCAGGAAATCTGCTGGGTTCTCCTATTCCAGAAAGGGAATGTAAATTATCAACCTTATTTTTAATATTGGTTTCTTGTTCATAAGTTATAAGAGCAGGATTAAGCTATTCGGCCCATCAAGTCTACTCCGCCATTCAACCATGGCCGACCTAACTTTCTCTCTTAATCCCATTCTCCTATCTTCTTCCCATAACCCCTGAAAACCTTACTAATTAATCAAGAATCTATCATCTATCAATGGTGTCGTTGGGTTAAGGAGAAGTAGAACGAGATCTGGGTGGTCCTTGTTCATCGGTCACTGAAAGTATGCATGCGGGTACAGCAGGCAGCAAAGAAAGGTAATGGCATGTTGGCCTTCATAAAAAGAGGAGTTGAGTATAGGAGAAAAGAGGTTCTTCTGCAGTTGTACAGGGCTCTAGCAAGACCACACCTGGAGTATTGTATGCAGTTTGGGTCTCCAAATTTGAGGAAGGACATTCTTGCTATTGAGGGAGTGCAGCATAGGTTCACGAGGTTAATTCCCTGGATGGTGGGACTGTCATATGCTGATAGAATGGAGCGGCTGGGTTTGTATACTCTGGAATTTAGAAGGATGAGAGGCTATTTTATTGAAACATATAAGATTATTAAGGGATTGGAAACGCTAGAGCATGAAACATGTTTCCGATGCGAGGGGAATCCAGAACCAGGGGCCACGGTTTAAGAATAAGGCCATTTAGAACGGAGATGAGGGTAAACTTTTTCACCCAGAGAGTTGTGAATCTGTGGAATTATCTGCCTCAGTGCAGGCCAATTCTCTGGATGTTAGATAGGGCTCTTAAAGATAGCGGAGTCAGGGGATATGGCGAGAAGGCAGGAACGGTGTACTGATTGTGGATGGTCAGCCATGATCACATTGAACGGCGGTGCTGGCTTGAAGGGTCGAATGGCACACTCTTGCACCTATTGTCTATTGTCACTTTAAAAATATCCATTGATTTTAGCCTCCACATAATTTCCACTTAACACGCGGTGCCTACATTATGTTCCCTTACCTTGCCCTCCCCACCCTCCGCCACCTACGATGGAAGGAACTGTATCTCAGTTCATTACATTGGGTTTTACTTTTCCTCTCCCTTAACTAGCTCTATTCCATGTTCGCATCGAGACCAAGGGTGACCGCACTGGAGCCGGTGAGGGCACCGCATACGTTCACCCATGGGATGCCGCCTTTTCTTGTTTCCGATTTCAAGTGTGAGAGGTGGTTCGGAGATTTACAGCGTTCGGTCTTAATAAAGTAAGCTCTTTCTTGAATGAACACGCAGCCGGCGATACGGAGTTCGTTGCCATTTCATGCCCCCACCCCCCAGAATGTAAATACTGCAGAGATCTGTGAAATGGTGGTTACTCTGTGAGTGAAGTAGACGCAAATGAACTAGATCCCCGGCGGTGTACTGATATGGGATTATGTAGCACACCCGATGCATCCCCTGATAGCGAGAAAAGACAGACCTTGGCAACCACAATGGCAGCAACAAATCTGCGGCAGGAACTGAGTATCGCTGGCTGGCGTTGAAATGAATGATTGCACCCAACTGCGGCACATTGATATCTGATTCAAGGCACGCTGCTCTAACACAGCCCAGCTCCCTGCTCGTTCCCTCGCCGCCTTCTCATTTTCCTTTCCACCTCTAATTCCAGTGGCTCCCAACACACCGGTTCCATTCCCTTCTTTTACACAACTGGGGTGATATTTTCTCTCCCCCACCCCCCCCCCCCCCCCCCCCCCCCCCCTACTCCCCCCCTCCCCCTCCTCTCCCCTCACCCCTCACCTCTCTCTATCTCTCCCCGTCTCTTCCTCGCTCCCTCTCCCTCTCTCAAGAATACAGATTCAGTTTCAATGTAGGAAGCCCATTTAATCGCGAAGTGATTAATAAAATGGCTGCAATATGTTTTGTTCCGTCTTCTATCTGAATAAAAATATAGCATGAGATCCTACAAGTACGCTTTCCCCATGGACAAATGCTGCAATCTTGTCACAATTCACTGACACTTAACTGAGGAGGCCTTTTGGAAGGGGAAGGCATATCTCCACGGCTGATCTTTCTCCTGACATTGAAGGGCGGCGTTGCACCTTCACAATGACTCGGTTATCGGCACAATATTAACCTGCACTGTGTTTGTCTAAATAACGTTTAAAGATATCTGATCCATGTTCTGCGCAACACGGTCACTCAAGCATGTCACTCAACTCGACGTAGATTGAGCGAATCTACCTTCCAATCGCGATTTCTCTGATGGTCCCTTGTTTCATTTGGCGGTTGATAGCAATCTTTCATTGTAGGTAGTATGCAAGGTCAAAGCAAGAAGCGAGGAGCCGATAAGCAGACGGCAAATGAGAGGAAACCAGCTATCATTTTGGCAACGCTGGCTCCTTGCCCTGAATATGTTCTTCACGAGTTGCCCAACTTAACCCAAGTTACACACTTTGGCAAAATCAACAAATGAAGCAAAGTTTCCGCACCGTGGAGAGCGTATCACTGATTTAAAATATGCAATGTATTTACTAAACTACCTGGCATCTGAGATTGTGTTTGTTTGTGTGTCTGCACCGTAGTTACAGATTTCCAGGCCTGGTTTAATTCCACAGTGGGAATACCTTATTCCCACTGCCTGGCTCTCTGTCCATTTTTTTCTCGGCTGAATGATTTGATACATTATCCCACAAACACATTTTACACACGGTTGCTGGAAAGATAATGTTTTACACATTTTCACGCAAGAAAGCATTTTTAAAGCACATCGCACAAACTATACGCGTTCTCCCAGTTTGTGTCCAACTGTGAGCGAGGTTTAGACTAAACAGTAATTTCTCGTTCGCCCCTCGAGTGCGGCCTGCCGCCGCTCCTTCATCTTGGACTGCAACTAGCTGGCGAGTGCAATGACGGAACAGCAGGTTTCGCGATCCTTTTTGGATCTCTAGTGGCCGTGAGAACTCCCCTTGCTCTCTAAAACACTTGTAACTTTAATACGGGTTTGTGAAGAGGGGGGGATAGAGAGACTTGGACCAGGGACAGAGCTCGGTGAGCGTGGAGAAAGGCAAATCTCGGCGCAGTAGCAGCACTAAAGTGCAGGTATAAACTCTTCCAAGAATCGGCTTGGGTCTCAGTAGTTAATGCTTCCAGGTCGCCCAGAGGGGCGACGCGTTTATCAATCAACGACACACTGTTAACGCTTGTATGGTTTGTGCGTTGGTGGTCAATTTCTGATTGCACTGCACACTAATCTTTAATTAAAGTTGCCGGTTGCTGTTGCCAGAATCCCGCAGGTCAGTCTGCAGTGGGATATCTCTGGCATTGACGCGGTGACGTGACGTCCAATGCAGGAATGTGATGTGCACAACATACCGATGTTCTGAATCATTCCGCCTTATGAAGAATGCGGTAAAAGCAATTCGTTTCCCCTTTCTTCCCCACTTCCCCTCCCTTGCCCCATCTATTCCCCCCCGCTTCACAATTCGCAACCCTTCAAACCTGTCGAACACATTCTGCTCTTATTTCTGGTCTTTGTTCCAACTACAAATAGACAAAAGAAATACTGGAGTAACTCAACGGGTCAGGCACCATCTGTGGAGAAAAGGAATAGGTGACGTTTCGGGTCGAGACCCTTCTTCAGACCGAGAAGTCACTACAGTGTAAACAAACATCTGCAGTTCCAACCATTTGCCTGCCCCCGTCACCACCCGCCGCCGCCCCCTTGTCCACATATCACCTGCTACGCTTTTTCCTGCCCCACCACCACCCCACACCCCCAGGTTTCTTCTATCCCTTTCGTTGTTCTCCAGATATGTTTAGTTTAGTTTATTATCACGTGTAGCGAGGTACAGTCAAACGCATTTGTTGCGTTCTGACCAGCCAGCGGAAAAGACAATACATGATTACAATCGAGCCATTCACATGTACAATGATAAGATAATTACGTTTAGGGCAAGAATAAGCCAGTGAGGTTCGATTAAAGATAGTTCGAGGGTCTCCAAGTGAAGTGGCTAGTTATTCAGGACTGCTCTCTAGTTGTGGTTGATGGTTCAGTTGTCTGGTAACAGCTGGGAAGAAATTGTCCCTGAATCTGGAAGTGTGCGTTTTCTGATGCTGCCTCCTGTGCCGCTCAGTTACTCCAGCACTTTGTGTCCTTTTGGGTGTTAATCAGCACCTGCAATTCTTTGTTTCCACAAGTTTGGGCCGGGAATCAGCCACTTGTTAGCATTACTGATACCACCTGTCGTTATTCCGGGACTCGAGCGACTGAGATTCACCTGTTGCTTGCAGCCCGAGGAAGGAGCTGAACGTGAAGGCGGGAAGCGGTCGACATTGATGCACCCTAAGGTTAGGTTCAATGACAATTTTTATTTTTTTACATCGAGGTAAAGCAAAAAGAAATTGCGTTTTTGCATCGCCCCAAATAAGTCAGTCCCAAACAGACACTGTAATGAATATACTCCAGCACTTTATGGGTTTTTTTTGTAAACCATTATCCTTGTTCCTTGTTTCTACCCTAATTAAGTTAGTCCTCAGGACAGCGTTTAAAAACAAAGTCCTATAATGTGCAAATGTTGTTCTGTTTGAGGCTGGTTGGAGTCATCCGCCGAAATGACCTTTCGAGCTGGTGGAAAAGACCTGATCGTGAAGCGAGCATCGAGACTGATGTTTCAGCCTTCACACGGCTGCGGAATAATTGAAACAGAGATGAAGGGACGGTGGTAGCAACAAGGAGGGCATTGGTGCTAAAAGCCACACAAAACCTCAGCGGGTACATCAATCTGCAGCATACAAATTCAGAGATAGGGAGTGGTGGAGGGCGCTTGGGAATGCAGTGCCAGTTAGAGTGAAGGAATGCAGTTCGCACGATTGAGCGGGGGCATATTGTGCGCTGTGGCCTTTCCCTACAATCCTTAGCCACATGTTAACGGTGAGAAGGTGGCGGTAGGATAGCCCCCCCCCCGTTCCCCGTTCTTTTACTGTCAGGTTGATTCATTCGAGGATTAGGGGCAAACGCGTGTACAGAATGCCAACACATTTAACGCACCTTCACAGTCATATCCAACACTAGAGGGCATAGCTGTGAGGTGAGAGGGGGAACAGTGAAATGGGGATGTGCGGGGCAAGTTTGTATTTGACACGAGTGGTAGGGGGCTGGGGGTGGTGGTGGAGGCAGATATGTTTTAGTTTAGTTTAGTTTAGTTTATTATTGTCACGTGTACCGAGGTACAATGGAAAACATTTTGACGCGTGCTGTCCAGTCAACCAAAAGACAATATATAATTGTGGCGTTTAAGAGGCTTTTGGACAGACACGTTGACGTGCAGGGAATAGAAGTGTGCGGGACTTGGGCTGCGGCGGATGACTGGGAGTTGAGGGAGAGCAAGTCCGCAGTCTCGCCGTCTAAGGGAAAAAAAATTGTTCGGCACGGACTTGTAGGGCCGAGATGGCCTGTTTCCGTGCTGTAATTGTTATATGGTTATTATATAGTCTGCCCCCTGCCTCTGTTTGCGTTGGGGGTCGCCAACAGAGAGTGGGTGAAGTCTTGAGCGTACTGAAGAACGATTTGTAACTTTAAAAAAAATATTGCGTTGAAAGCTTTGCTGATAAATCACTTTACACTGCGGTCTGGGGATATGAGGCCATTTGTTTGCAAGTGATGACATGCAAAAATGCGAGTTAATTGAAATAATCAACCCATTGCAATAACTTAGCGGGCCAGGCAGCATCCATCTATGGGGGGGAAACGGACCGACGAAGTTTGAGGCCCTCCAGCACTTTGTGCTTTGGGCAGCAGTCGGTTGGTGGCGGTGCTGTCTCACAGCGCCAGAGTCCCGGGTTCGATCCTGACCTCGGGCGCTGCCTGTGTGGAGTTTGCGCGTTCTCCCTGTGACCTTGTGGGTTTCCTCCGGGTGCTCTGGTTTTCTCCCACACCCCAAAGACGTGCTGGGATGTAGATAAATATGAATCTGTAAAATGAACCCTAATGTGCAGGGAGTGGATGTGGAAGTGCGAGACCATAGAACTAGTGTGAAGGAGTTATAGATGGTCGGTGTGGACTCTGTGGAACAAGGGACTTGGTTTCATGCTGTATCTTTCAATCGACCAATTCTGGTGATTGTAGTCTCTGGTCTGCAGTTACTCTCAAACCCGGGTCCCTACCCAGACTCCACCCCTGCTGGCGAGGGGCGGCAATTTCTAACCTGACGGAATGTGTGTACATTCAGTTTCTGTGGCAGGCGGTTACAGTGCCATTTCCTTTGCATGCATAGAAGAGATGATAAGTAAGGGCACCCCCCAGACCCCTACCGCCCATAGCCAATAAGACAGCATCCGAGTAAAGATGTCGGAACAATTTCCGAGTGAAACCTCCCATTGGCCATGTTGATGCCGGTTGCAAGGAATCGGCCCACGGTCTCATTCTGCGTCGCCGGGGGATTAAAATACCCTTTTCATACCTCTAGTTTCCCTATACCCCGACTCTTAGTCTGAAAAAAAAAAAAAGGTCTGGAACTATTCATTTTCACCAGAGATGCTGCCTGAGCAGCTGAGTTACTCCAGCACTGTGTCTATCTCACTGGTTCCCTGCAGAAGGCAGGTAGGAGGAATGGAAGTAAAAAACAGTGCAAACTCTCCGAGGGTCAGGCAGCATCAGTGGGGAGGCAAACAAAGTTAGCCTTGTAGATACATAGAAAATAGGTGCAGGAGTAGGCCATTCGGCCCTTCGAGCCTGCACCGCCATTCAATATGATCATGGCTGACCATCCAACTCAGTATCCCGTACCTGCCTTCTCTCCATAACCCCTGATCCCTTTAGCCACGAGGGCCACATCTAACTCCCTCTTAAACATAGCCAATGAACTGGCCTCCACTACCCTCTGTGGCAGAGAGTTCCAGAGATTCACCACTCTCTGTGTGAAAAATGTTTTTCTCTCTCGGTCTTAAAGGATTTCCCCCTTATCCTTAAGCTGTGACCCCTTGTCCTGGACTTCCCCAACATCGGGAACGGTCTTCCTGCATCTAGCCTGTCCAACCCCTTAGGAATTTTGTAAGTTTTTATAAGATCCCCTCTCAATCTCCTAAATTCTAGCGGGTAGATGTGTGACTCTCCATCTGAACAGAACAACGAAGACTCCCGGAGCGGAAACATTAACCGTTGCTCTTTCAATAGATGCCGCCCAACCTTCTGAGGGTTTTCAACACTTCCTATTTTGAATTCAAATTTCCAGCATCTGCACTTTGTTAAAATTTTCATTTTCTGGTCTGGATCGAACTTCCGATTTTCACATTTTTCCCGGGGCACGAAAAAGCCCGAGAATGTTAATTTCATAGGTACACAAAAATGCTGGAGATACTCCAGCATTTTTGTGTACCTTCGATTTTCCAGCATCTGCAGTTCCTTCTTCAACACAATATTAATTTCATATCTCCTAAGTGTCCACGGAGAATAGCTAGGAATCAGACGGTCGCTTTGAGGAGGAGGGGGGGGGGGGGGGGGGGGGGGGGTCGGTCACGTAGTCCGCTATACACATTCTGGGGGAACTCAGCGGGCCAGGCACCAGCTGTGGAGGAGATGGCCCGATGATGTTCTTCAGATGAGTCTGAAGAAAGAGTAATCTGACCATTTCCCTCCAAAGATGCTGCACGACCCGCTGAGTTCCCTCGTTCAAAATTCCAGCGTTTGCGGTCCTTGTGTCTCTACTCATATCAGCTACCTCGGTAAGATCCAAAGTCGAGCCTTGAGCTCAGTCTTCTCGCATTTCAGGCGACTAACTTGAAGGAGCCAATGTTGCTACTAAGCCCGGGATCGATTCCCATAGCGAGGCCACACCATATGAAAGGTTAACCCCCCGAAAAATCCCTGGGAAGAAAAATATAAATTATCGGAAACAGCAGGGTTCAAATGTCGAGAATATACACACAATGATGGAGTGACTTGGCGGGACAGGCAGCATCTCTGGATTAAAGGAATAGGTGACGTTTCGGGTCGAACCCATCCTTCGGCTGAGAGTCAGGGGGAGGGGAGAGTTTTAAACTGGTATGAAGGGTTCAGAATAAACCGGAGCCGGTGCCGCTGACCAAAGAGTCTCGATCCGAAACGTCACACATTCCTTCTCTCCAGAGATGCTGCCTATCCCGCTGAGTTACTCCAGCTTTTTATGTCTATCTCCGCTGACCAAAGAACCTGTTCTGAAACTTTTTATATCTCTCTCCCCCCCCCTCCTCCAGCATTTCGTGTCTATCTTCAGTGTAAACGCAGCATCTGCAGTTCCTTCCTACACGCTTCAAATGTCGAGAACCTGTAATTCATACCATCGGTGGCATGTGGATAGTGTTTTTGACAGGTGGTTAAAATATAAAGTACTAACCCTGTCTCACAGAGTTAAGTTACTTCCCAATTCGTCGCCTGGGTTGTTGACATGTTGTCCCCGGCTCCCGCCACTGGGCGCTGTCCACACCTTGGTGGTTTAAATATTCACCATCATTGAACTTCTTACTAGTGATGGGAACTCCTACCCATCATTGGCTGCAGCACAAATTAGCTGGCTCAACGTGAACCGAGCTTAGAGAGAAGTGAGAACATCCCGCCCCGTCCCGTGTACAGCTTTCGTGACACTTTCCCCGCAGTATTGGCGCAATGGACAGCCGCAAGCCGCAAGCCACGCACTTGCGCGCAAGCACAGAGCGGTGTCTCTGTTTCAATCGCCCCCCTCGCTGTTGTGTTAGTTAAACTCAGTGTGAATAATTGAGATAATGTACAGCGTTCGGTTTCATCGTCGTTTGGCTTGGAAGGGAAAGAGCAGACGGCTTGGAAGGGAAAGAGCAGACGGCTTCAGCGATCCTCTGCTACAAGATCTATGCATTTGCAAAAGCCCGCGCTAGCACATGGTCGCTTGTTGCACTGACAAATCCAGTGAACATTGCATTGTTGGGGAGATGTTGAAGGGGATTATGTCATGTTAGACTGGGTACTTCCAATGAAAGGCGGGGGATGTGCGAAACAAATAATCTAGAATGAATGATGCCACTAACAACCCATCGCCGCTCCTTCCCCGCTCCACAAGAACGTACTTTCTCTCTCACTCTCTATTTCTCCTTCTTACACACACGTGCACATACACCCTCTCTCTCGCACAGACGCACACAACCTCTCACACGCACATGCATTCACACCCTCTCTCGCATATACTCTCTCAGACACATACAAACACTTTCACAAACACACACACACACACACACACACACACACGGTTCATAAATTAATAAATTATAGGAGCAGATTAGGCCATTCGGCTCATCAAATCTACTCTGTCATTCAATCATGGTAGATCTATCTTTCCCACTCAACCCCATTCTCCTGCCTTCCCATAATCCCGGGCACCCTTACTAACCAAATATCTGTCATCTCCATCTTAAAATATCCATTGACGGCCTCCACAGCCATCTGTGCCAATGAATTCCACAAATTCACAAATTTTACTCTGAGGCTATGTCCTCTGGTCCTAGATTCACCCACTAGTGGAAACATCCTCTCCACATCCACTCTATCCAGGCCTTTCACTATTCGGTAAGTTTCAATGAGGTCTACCTTCATCCTTCCAAACTCCAGTGAGGACAGGCCCAATACCTTCAAACACTCATCAAACGTCAATAGACAATAGGTGCAGGAGAAGGACATTCGGCCCTTTGAGCCAGCACCGCCATTCAATGTGATCATGGCTGATCATCCCCAATCAGTACCCCATTCCTGCCTTCTCCCCATATCTCCGCTATCTTTAAGAGCCCTATCTAGCTCTCTCTTGAAAGTATCCAGAGAACCAGCCTCCACCGCCCTCTGAGGCATAGAATTCCACAGACTCACCACTCTCTGTGAGAAAAAGTGTTTCCTTGTCTCCGTTCTAAATGGATTACCCCTTATTCTTCAACTGTGGCCCCTGGGTTGTGACTCCCCCAACATGTTTCCTGCCTCTAGTGTGTCCAAACCCTTAACAATCTTATATGTTTCAATAAGATCCCCTCTCAGCCTTCTAAACTCCAGAGTATACAAGCCCAGCCGCTCCATTCTCTCAGCATATGACGGTCCCGCCATCCCCGGAATTAACCTTTTAAACCTACGCTGCACTCCTTCAATAGCAAGAATGTCGTTCCTCAAATTAAGGGACCAAAATGCACACAATACTCCAGGTGTGGTCTCACAAGGGCCCTGTACAACTGCAGAAGGACCTCTTTGCTCCTATACTCAACTCCCCTTGTTTGAAAGGCCAACATGCCATTAGCTTTCTTCACTGCCTGCTGTACCTGCATGCTTACTTTCATTGACTGATGAACAAGGACTCCCAGATCCCGTTGTACTTCTCTTTTTCCCAACGACACCATTTAGATAGTAATCTGCCTTCCTGTTTTTGCTACCAAAGAGGATAACCTCACATTTATCCATCCAATCATTCCCTTGGTGTTCTGCAAGGGTCAGGGCCAAAAGGCCTACTCCTGTATCTATTGTCTATTGTCTATCATTCTCGTAAAATTCCTCTGGACCCTCTCCCTTCCTCGGGTATGGGGCCCAGAACTGCTCACAATGGTTTGAGCTTTGATGTTGCCCACCACACCACACTGATTCAAACATTGGTGTTCAATACAGCAATGGCCCTCTTTCTGATGTCTTTCAGTTTTAGTCTGGGCTTTGTGTCACCTCACCATGGATTTTGTTTTACAATTCTTGGGTCCTCTGCTGCATGAGAACAAAGACCTCAGCGAGACTGTACACAAGTGCTGTAACCCACCATAATCACCAGCGAATCTTTATCACTAGCCAACATCCCTACCCTGTCAGTGATATGACATCAGGACATGGCGGGACTCTGGAAACTGTCCTTTCTGCACCATGAACATGCACCTTGCTGCATGCAACCTAGTCTGGCATGCATTGCCTTCAATATGCTCCACCCTAATTCATTGGTTGTTGTAGGTGAGCATCAACTCGACACGCCACCCCGTGGCTCCACTGGAAATATGTAATAATATGTGTGTTCATGGTGCTGATTCATTAAGCTCCATGCAGCAGGGAACAAGAACAGTCGTCATGCACTTGTTAGAGAATGTCAGATGTGAGTAAAGATTCCTTGAAACAATAAGGTGCGTAGTTTGGAAATACATATCAGCAAACAATTTAACGAGGTGTCGGGAGACTGGCAAAAATCAAAAAGATACAGGTGAAAATGTCAAATTGGCCACTAATTTGGGTTCAGTGGCAGGAAACGAGGGGCAATGTTTTTCAGGAGCTTTAGTAACTGGAAGGCTGTGGAATTCCATGGGATTCAATCTAGTTTAGTTTAGTTCAGAGATACAGCATTGAAACAGGTCCTTTGGTGCACCGCTTCTGCGATTCCCTGCACACTAACACTGCCCCAGACAGGGTGATTCAGAAGGACAGATTGCATGGGATTCACGGTGAGTTGGTTGTTGGATTTAGAACTGCTTTACCCATTGAAGATGGAGGGTAGGGTGTTGTTCTGGCTGGAGGTCCCTGACCTGTGGTGTTCTGCAAGGGTCAGTGCTGGGACCTCTGTTAGTGATATGGAAGGCTGTTATTCTGGCTGGAGGTGCATAACCAGTCGTATTCCACAGGAATCAGTGCTGGGAGCTCTGTTGTTTGTGATACATGTGATGCGTGAAAATGTAGACAAATTAGTTCTTAAGTTTGCAGATGACACTAAAGTTGGAGGAGTTGCAGACGGTAAACAATGCCATCAAAGGATACAACAGGGTATAGATTACTTACTGATATGGCCGGAGAAACGGCAGATGGAGTTTAATCCGAGCAAGTGTGTGGTGTTGCACATTGGAAGTCAAAAGCAAAGGGAGAATTTACAGTTAATGGCAGGGCTCTTAACAGCATTAATGTACAGAGAGATCTTGGGGGTCCAAGTCCACAGCTCCCTGAAAGTGGCAACACCTGTAGAAAGAATGGTAAAGGAGATGTATTGTATTTGCCTTGGTCAGTGCGTCATTAAGTCATGAGTGAGTCATGTTGCAGCTTTGTAAAATTTTGGTAAAGCCCCATTGAGCGAATTATGTGCGATTCTTGTAGCCCCACTACAGGAAGGATTTGGATGCAATGGAGAGGGTGCTGAAAATGTTCTTCAAGGATACTGCATGAATTAGAGGTTATTAATGATAAGTATGTCCCAACCCGATATGTCACCCATTTAAGCAGAACATCGAGATTTTATTGTTACTTACAATTATATGTTTGGATCTCTGTTAATCGGAGGACTGTGGCTGCCCACGTTGACCTATAGTTTGCCGTATAGGAAAGGAACTGCAGATGCTGGTTCACACCGAAGATAGACACAGAATGCTGAAGTAACTCAGCGGGTCAGGCAGCATCTCTGGGGAAAAGGAATAGGGTATGTTTTGAGTTTCCAGAGATACGGCCTGACCTGCTGAGTTACTCCAGCATTTTGTGTCGATCTACAATTTGTTGCGGTGTCCTGACTCTGTCTGGCGTTTTTGGCTGATAGCAACGGGGATATGAGCCATTCCCTGGGGCCATCCAACACCCAGTGAGAGCAGGTCACACTGGCCCTTGAGGCCAGAGCACTGGGAAGGGGAGGGGTCCTATTTTCCTGCTCGACTAAAATCAAGTGTTGAATTAGTTTCACTGGTGGTGGGAGCCTGCAGCAATTCGTCCGGTGACTGATGCAAACCTCACCGATTTGATCATTACCCCATCCCCTGCAGCAATGTAATCAGAGTGCATGTTCATTCAGAACAACTATCCAGTGTCACTGCCCAACAGTTAGCGACAGCAACATGTGCACACACACACACCACAGTATACAGTCCAACACACACTGCAGTATACAGTCCCACACACATACACTGTAGTATTTAGTCACACACCTCAGTACATCGTCCCACAATTACACCACAGTATACAATCACACACATGCACAGACAGAACAGTATATTGTCTGTCACACACACACACACACACACACACACACACACACACACACACACACACACACACACACACACACACACACACACACACACACACACACACACACACACACACAGTGTACGGTCCCACCCACACACTGCAGTATATAGTCACACACACACATGTTGCAGTATAGTCCCACACACACACTGAGTACACACACACACACCAGTATGGTCGCATACACCGCAGTATACAGTCACACACACACAGCAGTATAGTCTCACACACACCGCAGCACACAGTCACACGTACACACCACATTATACAGTCCCACATACACATACATCACAGTATACAGCCCCACACACATATACAAACACGTTTGTATGTTCTCCCTGTGACCGCGTGGGTTACCTCCGTGTGCTCCGGTTTCCTCCCACATCCCAAACACGTGCGGGGTTTGTAGGTTAATTGGACCTCTGTAAATTGCCCCGAGTGTACATGCGAAAGTGGGATAACATAGGTCTGGTGTGAACGGGTCGGTGTGGACTCGGTGGGCCAAAGAGCCTGTTTTCATGCTGTATCTCTTGTTTAAACTAAACAAGTGATAATCGGTTAAGAAGGAACTGCAGATGCTGGAAAAATTGAAGGTAGATAAAAATGCTGGAGTAACTCAGCGGGTGAAGCAGCATCTATGGAGCAAAGGACTAGGTGACGTTTCGGGTCACGACCCTTCAGTCTGAAGAAGGGTCTCGACCCGACACGTCACCTATTTTTATCACCCAGCATTTTTATCTACCAAGTGGTAATTGGAGGAAGTTGAGTTGTTAGAATCATATTTTTATCTGCTTTCAATCAATGTAGGGGAATCTAAAAAGCTTTCCCATCTGCTTTGGTTTCGGTGTCAATCAACTGGAACCTATGCCTCTGATTACCCTCCAGAAACAGTTTTTCCTTATAAACCCCCCAGCCATAAAACGCAGTTGTATAACAGCATTAACATATTGCAGCTCTCAGGGAACTGCACAGAGCTATCAAACAACATTTTAATGGGCCATTATGGTCTCCACTCTTCCTAAAGTAACAAGGGGCCTTTATGAACTCCACCCTTCCTGAGGCTGTCTGTTGCTGGCCCTGGTTTCTGCTAGCTTTCTCTATCTTTTGGACTGGAAAAGGGTTTCAATCTGAAATGTCACCTATTCTGTTTTTCCAAAAATGTTTGTCCAACCTGCTGAGTTGCACCAGCATTTTATGTCTATCTTTGGCATAAACCAGCATCCACAGTTCCTTCATACACTATTGACACTGTGCTGCTTAAGGAGATATTTATTAGACAACGGCTAAAAGCTCAGCCAAAAGTTTTCAAGAGCATCTCCAAGGATAAAAATAGTGATAGATGACAAGGTGATTTGGAGAGATGGAAGCACCGACCATGATGATTTATTAAATCTTCATCGACACTACTGCGTACCATGTAATTGAAGCCCTGCATCCCCGGGTATCATTCTAATAGATGCCTCACCAAGAGCTTGACAACCTTTCAACAATATTAAATAGTTTAGTTTAGAGATACAGCGTGGAAATGACCACAGAGTCCACGTTGACCAGCGATCACCCAGATGAGTTTAGTTTATTGTCATGTATTCTGAGATACAGTGAGAAGCTCGTGTTGCATGCTAATCTGTCAGCAGAAAGATAATACATTATTACAATTGAGCCAACTACGATGCACAGATACATGATAAAGGGAATAACATTTAGTGCAAGTTAAAGTTCAGTAAAGTCAAATTAAATAGTGTCCGAGGGCCTCCAATGAAGTAGGTAGTAGCTCAGGACCGCTCTCCAGTTGTTGGCGGGATGGATCAGTTGGCTGGTAACAGCTGGGAAGAAACTATCTTTGAATCCTTTCACACTTCTATACCTCTTGCCTGATGGGAGAGGGGAGAAGAGAGAGTAACCAGGGTGTGACTTGTCCTTGATGCAAACTAGGGGAAATTTACAGAAGTCAATTAACCTACAAACCTGTGCGTCTTTGGAGTGTGTGAGGAAACCGGAGCACCTGGAGAAAACACATGTGGTCACAGGGAGAACATAAAACATACAAACTCCATAGAGACAGAACTCGTAGTCTTGATCGAACCCGGTTCTCTGGCGTTGTGAGGCAACAACTCTAATGATGTGTCACTCACTGTGAATTGGACAGTCTTTAGCTTAACTTCCTTACTTCTGTACCCCATGTAAATTCAGTATTCTATGGCTGCCACATGGTTTTTTTTAATGCCCTATTAACGTCCTCCCTTCTTCAAAATATATCTACGTCCGTCCACAAATCCTTCCGTTCCTGAGGGTCCCTATGAAACAGACCCTCAGCTTTGATTTAGTGCACTACAGGCTGGGATTGTTCACCAGAGACAGTCGTGTTTTATTGTCACCAGTACTATAAACAATATCACAAATGTCGCGTGAGCATTCCTCGCAAAAGAAACAAAGGATCATAGTTGTGGGAGCAATTTGAGATGAATTATGAATGTCATGCTTAAGAATTTGAACATTAAACCACACTGATTTGTTTGGCTTTCTCTGTTTTTCTTAAGCAATTTATAACAGCAACTGACAAGATCTTGTAAGACCACAGACATGCTGTTCACAAGCATTACTACTTATTGTCATGTTATCTGGTAAACCTTACCAACAATACCCATACCAACATTTCACATTTAGTTACCAGGCATCTCTGTGAGAACATTTTCAAAGTCCAAAACATCAGTCTGAAGAAGTGTCCCGACCCAAAATGTTCCCTATCCATGTTCTTCAGAGATGCTGCCAGACCCGCTGAGTTGCCCAGGCACTTCATGGAATCAGAGTCATACAGCATGGAAACTGGCACATTGGTCCAACTTGCCCACACTGGCCAACATGTACTGCATAATCTACACTAGTCCCACCTGCTTATGTTTGGACCATTTCCCTCTAAACCTATCCTATCCATATACCTGTCTAAATGTTTCTTAAACATTGTGATAATACCCGCCAACTACCTCCTCCACCACCCACCACCTTTTCTGTAAAAAAAAAAGTTACCCCTCAGGTTCCTATTAAGTCTTTTCCTCCTCAACTTAAACCCATGTCCTCTGGTTCTTGATTCCTCTATTCTGGGCAAGAGATTGTATTTAGATGATCTATTCCTCTCATGATTATGCACACCTTTATCTGATCACCCCTCATCCTCCTGCGTTACAAGGAATAGTGTCATATCCTGCTCAACTGCTCCCTATAGCTCAGTCCCTTGATTCCTGACAACGTTCTCATAAAGTGTGTCCTATTTTCCCCAATGCCCCTCTCAGTCGAGATTATATGTCCCCCAAAATATCCTATTTATAAAATAATAATCATGGGCAACTTACTAATTTCATTGAGAATGGAAAAACCTATTGAATCAGAATCTTGTAACGCAGCAATGCTTTGAGAACAACACAGTTACATTTGGGCAACATTGATTGTTGATTCAGAGACTCGCACATTACCAGTTACTTGAGGAAACAAATAAAGTCAGAAAAGCAGTCAGAATGGAGGAGCTATGTGTTCTTGAATAAAAAAGAATTGAAAGTTCTGGACACACTTAGCAGGCCAGGAGGCATGTATGGAAAGAAAGACGGTGAACATATAGGAAGGAACTGCAGATGCTGATTTATACTGAAGATAGACATAAAGTGCTGGAGTAACTCAGCGGGTCAGGCAGCTTCTCTGGTGAAAGAGGATGGGTGGCCTTCCTTGACATTTTGGCTTGCAACTCTTCTTCAGTGCGGGGGGGAAACATTTAGTTAAAGCATTATCGTTTCAGGTGGAGACTCTAGATCAGATCAAGTTATGTTCTGATGAAGGGTTTTTGACCTGAAACATTACTCTGCTTCTGCCCCCACAGATGCTCCCTGTCCAATGAGTATTGGCAGCATTTGCACTTTTTATTTCCAGCATCTGCAGTTTTTGTTTTTGTTTTCATTTTCAATGTGAATTTCCATGTGGGTTGCAGGATTGGAGTACCCTAATGAGATCAGGAATGTAAGGCCACAGAGTTATTTAAAACAGGATGAAAATTTGGAAATCAAGGAGTTTGGCAGCCAGAAGGAAATGGAGATCAGGAAGAACAAATGTGATGGTTCAATGGGATTTGATAGGAGTGGGGTCTGCAATTAGACCAAGGCTTATTTTTAGTTATTTAGTTATTACTTTTAGTTATTAGTTTAGAGATACAGTGTGGAAACAGGACAGGCCATTCGGCCCACAGAGACCATTCCGACCAGCAAACACCCATACACGAATTCGATCCTACACACTAGAGACAATTTACAGAAGCCAATTAACCGACAATCCTGCACGTCTAAAGAATTTCTGAGGAGACTGGAGCACCCAGAGAAAACCCGGCAATAGCAAGGAGAACGTACAATCTCCGTACAGACAGCACCCATAGTCAGGATCGAACCAGCATTTCTGGTGCTCTAAGGCAGCAATTCTACTGCTGTATCACTGTCCCGCCCTTGGCAGAGCAGGAATAATATTACAAAGGACATTTCGAAAGCAAAGGAGTCTGATGTACATAAGTTAGTAAGAGCAAGGAAAATTCAAAGTTCGTTTATGAATATTTGGTATTGGAGCCATTTATGCTTGGGCTAGGTGGCATATTATATTGTTTTGTCTAGATATTGCTAGCAGTATTATTTTGAACACTTGGGGGCATTACATATATCATATTGGACAGGGAGTGACCAGATCAGCCTGGCACAGGGGTGGAGAGAGTTCTCACTAGAGCAAGAGAACGGAAAGCTACAACTTGTATGAGAATAAGGAGGACCTGGTATGTTCATCCCTTTGTTTGTACAACTACTTCAATAAAGAATCAATGAAACTGGTAATAACTACTGGAAGATCTGTTCTTTTTATCTGCATAAGATCACTCCTCTGTAGCAATGGGTACGGAAAGTGGGACATTAGAAAAGGAAGAAATTGCCATTACATTTAAGTGGGAACTAGTCTCCATAAGTGAAACTGGAGCTTGTGAAAACCTGGGAACAAAGGATTGTTTTATTTCACAAGCCTGACGCCGTCATTCCCGATCAAGTGGACAAGGTTGCCACCTGCGCTAAACTGAAGAACGAAGATTGGAAACTTCGAAAGCCAACGAAAGCAACCTATGGAGTGAAGGAAATGGGCAACATTTCGGGTCGAGACCCTCTCGACCCGAAACGTTGCCTACTTCCTTCGCTCCATAGATGCTGCCTCACCCGCTGAGTTTCTCCAACATTTTTGTCTACCTTCGATTTTCCAGCATCTGCTGTTCCTTCTTAAACATTGAGAATCACAGCGATATCTGTTGTTTTGAAATACCAGTCAGTTGTTTTGAATTCCAGTCAGCAGGCATACAGCTTTATGTCCATGCATCTTAAATGGATAGTGAGCCAGTATGTCTAAAGCTCAGCCACAAGCGGGCGAAGTGGAACATGACTCTAGAAAAGAATGAAGAATCATTAACAAGAACGGAACTCGCTGTCAAAACATGGTAGCCCTTGCTGTCTCCTCCCCTTCTCAGCTCTCCCTCAGCCCTCTGGCTCCTCCTCTTCCTTTCTCCTTTCTTCTCCCCACCCCCCCACCCTACATCAGTCTGAAAAGGGGTTTCGGCCCGAAACGTTGCCTATTTCCTTCGCTCCATAGATGCTGCTGCACCCGCTCCAGCACTTTTGGCTATCTTCGATTTTCCAGCATCTGCAGTTCCTTCTGAAACACATATCAGACAATGCCTGTTTCTCATCTAAACATTCCCAGACAGGAAGACCTGAAACAATGGCCTTACATGAAGGATATCCTGTAATAGACCCTTGGCATCGACCTACTCACCGCAACAAATGCTTCAAAGGCATTGGAAACTTGGGAGCTGGTCAACAGCCAAGGGGATGCACCATTTGCCGTGAGGACCCTACTGGGGTGGGTCATCCATGATCCCCTGGGAAGAGACAATGACAGCAGGGATAAAAATGGCTGCCCTGCTGCTGCTGTCAATTGAATATCCATTGTAGACTTAGAGGAGCTACTGGTCAAGCAATACAAGCACGACTTCAGTGAAAGAACCAGCAAGGAAACGGAGGACATGTCCAGAGAAGAGGTAAAGGTCTTGGATTTATGAATCACAGTAAAGATGATAGATGGACATTATTGTCTTGACTTGACTATCAAACAGGAAAGCGTCAGTTTGGTGAATAACCGTTGCATTGCGTTGCAGCACATCCAGAACCTGAAATGCAGGTTTGGCAAGAATAAGAAATTTTATGATGAATATACATCTTTCCTCACAGAAATGATTGACAATGGTAATGCTGAAATGGTACCAGTGGACCAGCTGAATCGAAGTGATGGAGAGCTCTGGTACATACCACACCAGGGGGTGTATCACACAAGGAAAGGAACCTTGAGGATGGTCTTTGACTGTGGTGCAGTCTTCAAAGGAGCATCACTTGACTGCCAAATGCTGCAGGGTCCAGACCTTACCAACTCACTCATTGGAGTTCTCATCAGATTCAGACAAGAACCGGTTGCTTTGATGGCTGAAATCAAAGCAATGTTTCATCAGGTCAAGGCATCAGAAAAGCATATCAACCATTTGCGATTCCTGTGGTGGCCTGAGGGTGATGTGCAGCAAGATCTTGTTGAATACCGGATGAAGGTACATCTTTGTGGAGCAGTCATCACCAAGTTGTGCAAACTTTGCATTATGGAAGACTGTTGAAGATAACAAAGCTTACTTTCCAGCAGAGGTGACAAACACAGTAAAGAACAACTTCTATGTAGATGATTGTTTAAAATCCATGCCTTTGAATGGCAAAAGACCTGACTTCCCTCTGCCAAATGGAAGGATTCATGCTGTCAAAGTGGATCAGTAACAGCCGTGCTGTACTGGCAACCAATCCACATGAAAACAGAGCCAAGGAAACCAGGGAGTTGGACTTGGACAACAATAATCTGCGTATGGAAAGAGCACTGAGATTGCACTGGTGCGTTGAAACAGATGTGTTCACATTCAGGATTGTGGCACGGGAACAACAATACGCAAGACGGGGCATTTTGTCCATGGGTTGTCCAAGGCAAAAAAAAGTTCAATCTCTTCCCTTAGCTCTCCCGCGGTCTCGGGGGCCTCGAGCCCTTCGTTGATGGGATGAACTTCACTCCCGTTGCCAGCGGTGTTTTGGGTCCTCCTCGTCGGGGCGATCAGCTCCTGCATCAGGGGGATGTCAGCTCCCCCGCGCTGGGTGATCGAACCCTGTGTCGGGGCTGGTCGAGCCTCTGTATTCGTCAGAGCTGCTGACTTGCCTCTCCTGACAAGGGCCCAAGGTCAGTCCGAGGAGGCCTCCAGCTCCATCGACGACTGGCCGCAAAGCAACTGGAGATGCGACCCGGAAACATAACATCCCCCCCCACCCCCGCCCCCCCCCCCCCCCCCCCCCGCCTGTTGGTGGGGCTGCCAATCGTTTGGCAGCCCTGGTGGACCTAACAAAGATGATAACAAAGATTGCATTCATAATGGGAAAATCCAGAGTGGCACCATTAAAGCAAATGACGATTCCCAGAATGAAGCTTACAGCTGCAGTCCTAGCTGTCAGAGTTAACATAATACTGCAAAAAAGAATTACAGCTTCAACTGGACCAATCCATCTTCTGGACTGATAGCACAACCATGCTTAAGTACATCAACAATAAAACCAAACGCTTCCAAACATTTGTAGCAAACAGGATCTCTTTTGTAAGGGATGCTACTGATGGATCACAATGGAGATATGTTGGCACAAAGGAAAATCCTGCAGATGAAGCCTCTAGAGGGCTAACAGCAGACCGCATCCTAAGCAGTCGGAGATAGCCAAGGGTAAGGAGAAGCTTTGTTCCAGGTGACATTGTGGTGCTGGCTGATTCCTCTGGACCACGAGGCTCCTCCTTAATAGGCAGAATATTGGAGATCATACCAGATGCACAAGGTCTTGTGCGTACAGTTTGACCAAACTAAGAGCCACATCTTGGTAAGACCGATAACTAAGATTTGTCTACTCCAAAAAGTAAAAGAAGAAGGAAGAGAAGAAGATTGAAGAATCACTGAAGAAGATTAAATGCCAACATATAGTCCATACCTTTGGTATTGATAATAGCTCCTTTTAATGTTTATTGGTAACTGTTTTGTTATATACGTAGAACAATTAGGGGCCGATGTGTAGGAGCCATTTATGTTTGGGCTAGCTACTGGCGGCATATTATATTTTGACTAGATATTTCTAGCATTATTATTTTGAACACTTAGGGGTGGGCATTTCATGCCTAGATGGACGTTACATATATCATATTGGAAAGGGGGTAACCAGATCAGCCTGGCACAGGGGTGGAGAGACACCGTTCTCACCAGAATGAGAACTCTGGGGTCGGATGTTGACATGGATAGAGAATTGGTTGGCAGACAGGAAGCAAAGAGTAGGAGTGAACGGGTCCTTTTCAGAATGGCAAGCAGTGGCGAGTGGAGTGCCGCAAGGCTTGGTGTTGGGGTCGCAACTGTTTACCATATATTAATTATTTGGAAGAGGGAATTAGGAGCAACACTAGTAAGTTTGCGGATGACACAAAGCTAGGTGGCAATGTGAACTGTGAAGAGGATGTTAGGAGGTTGCAGGGTGACCTGGACAGGTTGAGTGAGTGGGCAGATGCGTGGCAGATGCAGTATATTATAGATAAATGTGAGGTTATCCACTTTGGGAACAAAAACAAGGGGGCAGATTATTATCTCAATGGGGTTAGGTTAGGTAAGGGTGGGGTGCAGCGAGACCTGGGTGTCCTTGTACACCAGTCACTGAAAGTTGGCGTGCAGGTACAGCAGGCAGTGAAGAAAGCTAATGGAATGTTGGCCTTCATAACAAGAGGATTTCATTATGGGAGTAAAGAGGTTCTCCTGCAGTTAGAAGCTTAGAAACTTAGGTGCAGGAGGAGGCCATTGGGCCCTTTGAGCCAGCACCGCCATTCATTGTGATCATGGCTGATCATCCCCAATCAATAACCCGTGCCTGCCTTCTCCCCATATCCCTTGATTCCACTAGCCCCTAGAGCTCTATCTAACTCTCTTAAATTCATCCAGTGATTTGGCCTCCACTGCCTTCTGTGGCAGGGAATTCCACAAATTCACAGCTCTCTGGGTGAAAATTTTTTTTCTCACCTCAGTCTTAAATGGCCTCCCCTTTATTCTAAGACTGTGGCTCTGGTTCTGGATTCGCCCAACATTAGAAACATTTTTCCTGCATCTAGCTTATCCAGTCCTTTTATAATTTTATATGTTTCTATAAGAACCCCCCTCATCCTTCTAAACTCCAGTGAATACAAGCCTAGTCTTTTCAATCTTTCCTCGTATGACAGTCCCACCATCCCAGGGATCAATCTCGTGAACCTACGCTGCACTGCCTCAATCACAAGGATGTCCTTCCTCAAATTAGGAGATCAAAACTGTACGCAATACTCCAGATGTGGTCTCACCAGAGCCCTTTTGAACTGCAGAAGGGTAATGTAGTAAAGGAAGGGTGTGAGCTATGTTGAATGAGATAAACCTAGTGATAGAAAATGATTGAGGGGTTTAGAGCCTTTGAACGTGGAACATCCCTCAGGCTTGGACAAAATGTGGGCACAAGGAACAGTGGACGCTTGTTTACACAAACAGATAAAAAGTGCTAGAGTTACTCAGCGGGTCAGACAGCATCTCTGGAGAACATGGATGGGTGACAATTCAGGCTGGGACCAACCTGAAACATCACCAACCCATGTTCTCCAGATATGCTGCCTGATGCATAGAGTTGCTAATGTATCCCAGATTTTTAAAGGGACTAAGGGTGGAAATGGCTTTATTTCTTTTTTTTTAAATCATTATTTTGGTCATTATTTTGTAATCATTAGCTGAAGGCATGTTGCCAGAAGACAGGGAGGATGGTACAAGGGTAAAGTTGTTAAAAAAGATAGTAAAATATTTATTGGGGCCTTGAATGCAGAGCTGGTGAATTTCAGTGGTAGACATATTTCCAGACAAAGAAAACTCTGTTAATATTCGTGCAACAGGGAACAAAAACTGTCATCATGTGTTTGTAAGAGAATACTCGTACTCATAATCACATACTCTTATGTGAGTAAACTTTCCTTCCTTGAAACAATAAGGAAGATGAATAAAGAGAGGAGATTTGAAATACACATCAGCGAACAATTTAACAAGGTATCAGACAGAAGACTGGTTAAAAATCAAAAAGATACAGGAGGAAATGTCAAATTGGATACTAATTTGGGTTCAATGGCAGGAAACGAGGGGCGATGATTTTCAGGAGCTCCGGTAACTGGAAGGCTGTTGGCTGTGGGGTTACACAGGTTCCACGGAGTTTAGTTTAGAGATACAGCTTGAAAACAGGCCCTTCGGTCCACCGAGTCCATGCCGGCCCGTGATCATCTGTTTGCTAGTTCTATCCTGCATACTAGGGACAGTTTTACAGAAGCCAATTATCCAACAAACCTGCACGCCTTTGGAGAATGGAAGGAAACAGAACACCCAGAGAAAACCAATGCAGCCATAGGGAGAACATACAAACTCCGTACAGGCAGCACCCGTTGTCGGGATCGAACCCGGGTCTCAGGTGCTACAAGGCAGCAACTCTGCTGTTGCCCTATTGTGCTGCCCTTTGCATTTCATAGATAATAATAACTGCTTGAGGGTTAATTGCTGGAGCCATATTGAGGGAGTTTTTATAGCTGTTATGAAAATTAGTCATATTATTAATAGTGAGAAAAATTGTGTAATTTGCTGGGGGGGGTGAAATGGGCATTAATAGGCAGGAAAGTGGTGAATGCAATGCAACCCAAGGATATGTAAGAGAGTGTACTTTGGCAGTGCAATGTAGGAAAGAATGGCCTGCAAAAATCTGAGGACTAGAGGTAAAAATGAGTCTGTAAGACTGTACAAGAAGAAAAAAAATGCATCTGTTTCAAACTTGGGAGAGAAACAGAAACTGCTGGAAATACTGGACAGATTGGGCAACAGCAGTGGTTAGAGAGTTAATGTTTCAGATGTGATGTGCATATCCTCATGTCCCTGAAGGTAGCAGTATTGGCTGATACAGAGAATAGGAAGATCATACCAATTAGGTCACAGAGTACTGTTTACAATTCTAGTCACAACATTACAGGAAGGATGTGGAGGTGAATTACAGGGACATTTTCAGGCTGGCGAATTATAATCGTGGAGAGGGATTAGCTAAGCTATTGTTGTTTACTTTGGAGCAATGGGACCTGCAGGGATATGAATTGCGATGTATATACATATGAGATACCTCGAGAGGAAGGGCATGATTCTCTTATGAAGGTCAATAAGCAGGGGATGCAAATTTAAGGTACAAAAGCAGAAAACACTTGAAAGACAGCGCAGCAAGCATTCATGGGCAGAGAAAATACATTGATGTTTTGGGTCAAGAACCTTTCATCTGATAAGGAAAAACGAGGAGACCAGTTGTAAGACAATGTTTTAATTGCAAGGGAAGGCTGGTAAGAACAGTTGCAGTCTCAAGTTCTCCAGGAAACATTTACTTTAAAACCTATTACTTGGAGACATAAGACAGGATGAAAAAATTAAAACAGAATGGTGGAGCCACTCTGTAGAAAGAGGGAAACAAATGAAGGGTTAAAATCCCAGGGGTTTCAATGCACCCAGATGGAAGATAAAGAGTTTGTTGGAGCAATTAGAGTCATAGCGTTTAGGTAGACAAAAACGCTGAAGAAACTCGGCGGGTGAGGCAGCATCTATGGAGCGAAGAAGGGGAGGAGAAAGTAGGGACTACCTGAAATTAGAGATGTCAATGTTCATACCGCTGGGGTGCAAACAGCCCAAGCAAAATATGAGGTGCTGCTCCTCCAATTTCCAGTGGTCCTCACTCTGGCCATGGAGGAGGCCCAGGACAGAAAGGTCGGATTCGGAATGGGAGGGGGAGTTGAAGTGCTGAGCCACCGGGAGATCGGGTTGGTTATTGCGAACCGAGCAGAGGAGTTGGGCAAAGCGATCGCCAAGCCTGCGCTTGGTCTCACCGATGTAGAGCAACTGACATCTAGAGCAGCAGATGCAATAGATGAGGTTCGAGGAGGTGCAGGTGAACCTGTGCCACACCTGGAAAGACGGCATCCCCTACTCCCAATTCCTCCGTCTACGCTGCATCTGCACCCAGGATGAGGTGTTCCACACCAGGGCTTCGGAGATGTCCTCATTCTTCAGGGAACGGGGGTTCCCCAATTCTACTATAGATGAGGCTCTCACCAGGGTCTCTTCTATATCCTGTGACTCTCCTCTCACTCCCCATCCCCCCCCCATTTGTAACAAGGACAGTCCCCCTTGTCCTCACTTCCACCCTACCAGCCGTCACATACAACAAATAATCCTCCGACATTTTCGCCACCTCCAACGTGATCCTATCACTTGCCACATCTTCCCATCTCCTCCCCTGTCTGCTTTCCTCAGAGACTGCTCCTTCCACAACTCCCTGGTCAATTTGTCCCATCCCACCCCAATCACCCCCTCTCCGGGCACTTTCCCTTGCAACCGCAGAAAATGCTACACTTGTCGCTTTACCTCCCTCCTTGACTCCATTCAAGGACCCAAGCAGTCTTTGCAGGTGGGACAGAGGTTCACCTGCACCTCCTCCAACCTCATCTATTGCATCCGCTGCTCTAGATGTCAGCTGCTCTACATCGGTGAGACCAAGCATAGGCTTGGCTATCGCGTAGCCTAACTCCTCCGCTCGGTTCGCAATAACCAACCTGATCTCCCGGTGGCTCAGCCCTTCAACTCCTCCTCCCATTCTATATCCAACCCTTCTGTCCTGGGCCTCCTCCATGGCCAGAGTGAGGACCACCGGAAATTGGAGGAGCAGCACCTCATATTTAGCTTGGGTAGTTTTCACCCCAGCGGTATGAACATTGACTTCTCTAATTTCAGGTAGTCCCTACTTTCTCCTCCTCTTCTCAGCTCTCCCTCAGCCCACTGGCTCCACCTCTTCCTTTCTTCTTCCCCCCCCCCACCCTGAAATCAGTCTGAAGAATGGTCTCGACCCGAAACGCTGCCTATTTCCTTCGCTCCATAGATGCTGCCTCACCTCACCCGCTGAATTTCTCCAGCATTTTTGTCTACCTTTGATTTTCCAGCATCTGCAGTTCCTTCTTAAACATAGAGTCATAGAGTTGCTGCCTCACAATGCCAGATACCCAATTTCGATCCTGACTAGCGATGCTGCCTGTACGGAGCTTGTACGTTCTCCCTGTGACTGCGTGAGTTTTCTCCGGCTGCTCCGGTTTCCTCCTGCTTTCCAAAGAGATGCAGATGTGTAGGTTAATTGGCTTCTATAAATTGTCCCTAGTGTGTAGAATAAACACAGTGTGATCTCTGGCCCGTGCTGTGGTGGGCTGAAGGGCCTGTTTCCACACTGTACCTCTAAACTAAATCACCTTCTCAGTATTACAAAGGTATCATTATCTCTACAATTACTTTCCATCACCACTAAGCCCTCCCTTTGTCTCGGCCCTTACCCAAGCTTCTATAGAAGTTGCAAAAATTACCCCTTTTACTCTTCATTTCTCACCATTCAGGATTCCGGACACTCGGTCCTGATGACACGGCGATTTACCAGACCGCCTTCCAACTTGGTAAATTGTCTTCAGTTCTCACATTGTTGCTTCCTCACATTGTACAGCCAAACTAATTTGCCAAAAACCTCAGTCCGGCTCACAAGGGTGACCCTGAGCTTTCAGCTTACCTTAGGTTTAGGTTTACGCTTGAGAAACATCACAGAAACTGGCCCTACGGCCCATCGAGTCCATGCTGACCAGCGATCCCCGTATACTTGCACTATCCTACACACCAGGAAACAACTTAAGGGCCTGTCCCACCAGCATGCGATTGCATGCGTCTAGCGCGACCAAACGTAGTCGCTTGAGGCGTACGGCCACGCGGGGCAGGTCCCACTTTGAACCGCAGAGGCGAATGGAGTTGTTCGGGGCTGGTCCCGACATCATACTCACCAATCAGCTGGGCAGGAGGCGGGCCAACTGAATTTGGACGTCGCACGGCCTATCGGTCCGCAGGCGCATTGAGGGCGTACGCAGCGTCTTGTCGTCGTATGCAGCGTCTTGACGTCGTACGCAGCATCTTGGCGTCGTACGCCTAGCGCTTGGCGTTGCGCGATCACTTCACCGCCCGGCATGCCGTTGCGTGATGACATCACAGCCCGACGCCGTGCGACGTCCAAATTCAGTTGGCCCGCCTCCTGCCCAGAGATGTGAGAAGGTCTGCTGAGAAGTGTAGATTCATGAGGTTGGGCTATCATCTCAGAATAAGGCATCGGACATTGAGCAGAACTCTATTCAGACCTACAATTTAAGATGTAAATCTTTGGAATTCTCTTTCTCTGTGGGCAGTGGATAGTCTGTCTTTCAGTATAATTTAAGCTGAGATAGATAGATTTTTGGTCAGGAAAGGAATCTGTAAATATGGGGATAGGTAGGAATATGGATCATGTTCGATGAGATCAATTTAGCTTGGCACCTGGTTTGGCACAAAAACATTATGGGCCAAAGGGCCTGGTCGGGTGCTGTACTATTCGATGCTCTATGTTCCATGAAAGCAAAATGAGGACCAAACTATTTCAGATTTTAATGCTGGAAACCAGAATTAAAATCAGAAAATGCTGGTTATACACAACAGGTCAGGATGCATCTATGAAGAGGGAGAATTTAGGTTTCAGGTTGACATCTTTTTATCAAAGTGGGGAAAGTGAGAAATGAGATCAATTTCAAGTTGCGGAGAAATGCGGAGGAGAGCATGGTGATATGCTAGAATCCAGACAGTTTCACACAGACTGTGTGCAGGATTGGAAGGCATATCAGGAGGAGGTGTAAAATGAATGAGATGAATCAAATCTGAAATACTAGAAAAAAAGCAATCACAATCACAATATTTTTGAATGGTGGAGCAGCTCAAAGCACTACATTCCACGTTCTTAATTCTATTTTTAATGTGCATACTTATTTTATGAAATTGAATGTTCTCAGCATGATTCCTCGTGTTGCATACAAATAATTGGGTTGATCTTGCAACTAGTGAAAGTGGGTGTCTGAATGAACTATTGGTCCAGGTACTGCAACAAAGTAACAATGACGATGCCCAATGGATAGTGAGCCACTGCATGTCCATGGTCTATTTGTGCAGCTCCGCCATTAGCTGTGAGGAGGATGCTAGGAGACTGCAAGGTGACTTGGATAGGCTGGGTGAGTGGGCAAATGTTTGGCAGATGCAGTATAATGTGGATAAATGTGAGGTTATCCATTTTGGTGGCAAAAACGGGAAAGCAGACTATTATCTAAATGGTGCCCGATTGGGAAAGGGGGGGATGCAGCGAGACCTAGGTGTCATGGTACACCAGTCATTGAAGGTAGGCATGCAGGTGCAGCAGGCAGTAAAGAAAGCAAATGGTATGTTAGCTTTCATTGCAAAAGGATTTGAGTATAGGAGCAGGGAGGTTCTACTGCAGTTGTACAGGGTCTTGGTGAGACCACACCTGGAGTATTGCATACAGTTTTGGTCTCCAAATCTGAGGAAGGACATTATTGCCATAGAGGGAGTGCAGAGATGGTTCACCAGACTGATTCCTGGGATGTCAGGACTGTCTTATGAAGAAAGACTGGATAGACTTGGTTTATACTCTCTAGAATTTAGAAGATTGAGAGGGGATCTTATAGAAACTTACAAAATTCTTAAGGGGTTGGACAGGCTAGATGCAGGAAGATTGTTCCTGATGTTAGGGAAGTCCAGGACAAGGGGTCACAGTTTAAGGATAAAGGGGAAATCCTTTAGGACCGAGATGAGGAAAACATTTTTCACACAGAGAGTGGTGAATCTCTGGAATTCACTGCCACAGAAGGTAGTTGAGGCCAGTTCATTGGCTATATTTAAGAAGGAGTTAGATGTGGCCCTTGTGGCTAAAGGGATCAGGGGGTATGGAGCGAAGGCAGGTACGGGATACTGAGTTGGATGAGCAGCCATGATCATATTGAATGGCGGTGCAGGCTCGAAGGGCCGAATGGCCTACTCCTGCTCCTAATTTCTATGTTTCTATGTTTCTAAAATTGCTGGAGAAACTCAGCGGGTGCAGCAGCATCTATGGAGCGAAGGAAATAGGAGACGTTTCGGGCCAAACCCCTTCTTCAGACTGATGGGGGGGGGGGGTGGGGGGGGGGGGGGGGGGGGGGGAGGAGAAGGGAGGAAAAGGGGAGGAGGAGGAGCCCGAGGGCGGGCGGATGGGAGGGATGGGAGGAGACAGCTAGAGGGTTAAGGAAGGGGAGGACACAGCAAGGGCTAGCAAAATTGGGAGAATTCAATGTTAATGCCATCCGGAGGTTGGTTTGCGTGATGGTCTGGGCTGCATCCATTTCTTGCTGTATTGGATGGAGCTGTTCCCAAACCAGTTGCCGTTAAAATTGAATCCGGTAATTAGATGAAGAATTTTCCGTCAGTTATGGTTATTGACTGATGATCAACCTCTCTTGCCCAGAAGGTAAAACATATAGAAGTGTCTTATATCTGCATGTTGCGATTCCATTTTGGATTTAAAATATGCCTTTCCTTTTGTCTTTTAGCCTTTCTTTAGCCTATCTCTTGGACTGATACAGTGTGGAAACCTGCCCTTTGACCCAACTTGCCCACACCAGCCAACATGTCCCAGCTGCCCACATTTGGTCCATATCCCTCCAAACCTGTCCTATCCATGAATCTGTCTAATTGTTTCTTAAATGTGGGGATAGTCACTGCCTCAACCACCTGCTGTGGCAGCTTGCTCCATACGCCCACCACCCTTTGTGTGACCCCTCAGATTCCTATTAAATATTTTCCCCTTCACCTTAAACCTATGTCCTCTGGTCCTTGATTCACCTTTGTACAAGAGACTCTGTGCATCTACCTGATCTTTTCCTCTCATGATCTTATACACCTCTCTAAGGTCATCCTCATCCTCCTGCGCTCTAAGGAATAGAGTCCCAGCCTACTCAAACTCTCCCTATAGCTCAGACCCTCCAGTCCTGGCAACATCCATGTAAATCTTCTCTGTACTCTTTTCAGCTTGACACCATCTTTCCTATAACATGATACTCAGAACTGAACAGACACTCTAAATGCAGCCTCACCAATGTCTATACAACTGCAACATGACCTCCCAACTGCTATATTCAATACTCTGACTGATGAAGGCCAATGTGCCAAAAGCTTTTTTGAATTCCCAATCTATCCGTGACTCCACCTTCAAGGACCCAGGTATCTGCACTCCTAGATCCCTCTGCTCTACAACATTATCCAGTGTCCCACCATTCACGGTGTAGGTCCTGCCCTTGTTAGACTTCCCAATACCTCACATTTCTCTGTATTAAATTCTATCAACCATTCCTCAGCCCACCAGGCCAATCGATCACGATCCAACTGCAATTTATCAAAACCATCTTCACTGTCTGCAAAACCACCCGCTATTGTAATATCTGTAAATTTGCTAATCTTGCCGTGCCAATGTTCTCATCCAAACCATTGATATAGATGACAAACAGTAATGGGGCCAGCACCAAACCTGAGGCACATCACCAGTCACATGCCTCCAGTCCGAGAAGCAACCTTCCACCATCACCCTCTGCTTCTTTTCATGATGCCAATTTTCGATCCATTCAGCTCCCGTGTGATCTAACCTTACAGAGCAGCCCACCATTCAGAACCTTGTTAAATGCTTTGCTGAAGTCCATAAGTACATCTGCAGCCCTGCCCTCACCTTTTTGGTTACGCCTTCAAAACATTCAATCAGATTTTTTAATATTTTCTTTCTGCATCTACATTGACATTGAATTCACCCACTCTAATTCAACCACTTTTCTTCATCTTTCTCTTTAATTTTCCTTCAATAAATCTGTTGGGTTGAGAAGATGTACTGTCTTGTTCACCGAATCCTCTTTGCCTTCAGTACCCCGTCATCAGTTCCCCCTTCCAGCAAGTTTGTCAGCAAACTTTTTCAAATTTTTCAAATCCCAAAAGGGGAAGTTACAGTGGCACGGCGGTAAAGTTGTTCCCTTATGCCCCTGTCCCACTTAGGAAACCTGAACGGAAACCTCTGGAGACTTTGCGCCGCACCAAAGGTTTCCGTGCGGTTCCCGGAGGTTTTTGTCAGTCTCCCTACCTGCTTCCACTACCTGCAACCTCTGGCAACCACGTGTAACCTCCGGGAACAGCACGGAAACCTTGGGGGGGGGCGCAAAGTCTCCAGAGGTTTCCGTTCAGGTTTCCTAAGTGGGACAGGGGCATTACTGTGCCAGAGTCCCGGGTTCGATCCTGACTATGGGTGCTGTCTGTACGGAGTTTGTACATTCTCTTCATGACCATGTGGATTTTCCTTGGGTGGTCCCACAGTCTAATGATGTACAGGTTTGCAGGTTAATTGGCTTTGGTAAAATTGTGAATTGTCCCTAGTGTGTAGAATAGTGCTAGCACTATTTTCACGATTGATGGTCGACGTAGACAGTGGGCTGAAGGGTCTGTTTCTGCGCTGTATCTAAACTTGCATTAACAAGGTTAACTAATTATTCCCCAAGACAGCTAAACCCAACCTTCTATCTTCAAATGTTTATTTGGTAGAACACCGAGAAAACTATAATAACCTGAAACATATTCAATGTGTTATGTTTTGAAGGTCACATCATTTATAGTGTCAAACAATAAAAATCTTCATGTACCATTAACATTTCCTATCATGATATTTGATATTTTTCATAATTAATAGGATATCAATTGACATTGCTATATGTCAAATTATAGCAATGTGGATTATTATATAACAGGGAAATAAATTAGGGCATAGTGGTGGTAGTCTGCAACATAGTACGGTATTGAATTTATGAAAGTAATTAGGATTAAATAGTAATGAAAAAATGTGTTTGGTACAAAATAAGCTCTAATCCAATGTTACCATTCTTGTCATGTTACAAGCTGAACATTTCAAAGCCAAAACATGGCCTATCCATGCTATCGTGAGATGCTGCCTGACCCGTTGAGTTACTCCAGACCTCTGTGTCTTCTTTTAAACCACCATCTGCTATTCCTTGCTTCAACAGTTCCGATATCCTGTTACATAATTTCATATAATTTCTGTTCTGCTTATAAGGTTACCTCATTTGTTATTTTATTGATTTTATTAGGGATAATTGGGTAGTGTGTGTGGTGTAGCTAGTAGAGCCGTTGCCTCACAGTGCCAAAGACTTGGCCTCTGGTCCTGATAATGTGGAGTTTGCACCTTCTCCCCATGACCGTGTGGGATTCCTCCGGGTGCTCCGGTTTCAACTGCCTATTCAAAATTGCCCCCAGTGTGTAAGTGAGGTGGGGAGTAGGATGGGCAGGTGTTAGACAGGGAAGAATAGTTGATGAGAATATGAAGGGAATAAAAAATTGAATTCATAGAAATTAATGTACACATGTGGTTTGTGGTCGGCAGTATATACTCAGTGGGCTGAAGGGTATTTTTTCCATGTCTGTGTCTCTCTAGGACTCCATGAAAATACAAAACACCCATTTTAGAAGGACTCTAGAAAGGTGCATTGATATTTTTCCTGTACGGAAAGTAATTGCTAAATAAATGGTTAAATTATTTATTGTGGTTTCCTGCACTGTTTATACTTTGTAGCTAAGGCCTTTTAAAAAATTGGCATTGGCTTAGAATTCATTACTGCTCTTTCTGTTTTGACATGGTAATTACTTTTAGCCTGTCGTAAATACATGAAACACTAATACACTAACATTCAGAATGCTCTTACCCCATTTATCTTCGTTTTACTTTTTATGTAAGTAAGGCAACAAGTAACAGAGGGATTGGGAACAGCTTCTGCGAGATTGATTAGCTGGAGGCCAGAATGAAGAGCAATACAGGGGAGATTGGTTTGGTTCAGAGCATAGAATGACTCATCGCTAAATTGTGTGGAAAGGGACTCTATTGTTTGGATCTAACTGAAATGCAAGGTAACTACTTATTTGGAACATTTCCAAAGACATGCGGGTTTGTAGGTTAATTGTCTTCTGTAGGTTACCCGTAGTGCGTAGGTTCTCGAAAGTGAAATAATATGGAATTGGAGGGCAGATGATCAATGGTCAGTGTGAATTCAGTGGGCTGAAGAGCCTGTTTCCACACTGCATCGCTAAACTAAACATAATAGCAAAAGGCCTGAATAGAGTGGATGTGGAGCATGAAGCACGATAAATGCTTTATTTAGTGCTATTCTCGCCTGCCAATGAACTGGATATTTCTTCCTATTCTCATCCTGAGAAGCACCTCATACCCACAAAGTGCTGGAGTAACTCAGCGGGTCAGGCAACATCTCTGGAGAAAATGGATAAGTGATGTTTTGGGTTGGGGCCTTTGAGTCTGAAAAAGGTCCAGCATTCGGCCCATCAAGTCTACTCTGCCATTTTCCTCTCAACCCCATTCTCCTGCCTTCCCCCCATAATCCCTGACACCCATACTAATCATGAATCAATCAATCTCAGCCTTAAAAATATCCATTGATTTGGCCTACACAGCCTTCGTTGGCAAATAATTCCACAGATTCACCACCCTCTGATAAAATAAATTCCTCCTTTCTAAATGTACGTCCATTTATTCTGAGGCTATGGCCTCTGTTCCTAGATTCTCCCACTAATGGAAACATCCACTCCACATCCACTCTATTCAGGCTTTTTGCTATTTGGTAAGTTTCAATGAGGATCCCCCTCATCCTTCTAAACTCCAGGGAGTACAGGCCCAGTGCCATCAATCTCATCATAAGGGGCCTCCAACTGTACACACACACGTACACTAACACACACACGTATACACACACGCACGTACACACACACACACACGCGCGCGCACACACACACACACACACGTACACACACACACACACACGTACACACACACACACACACACACACACCTACCTTCACTGTCTCCCTGGGGCCATTGACGGTAACCTGTCAGCAGCTGCACACCAACCCTCAACTTGATAGCCTATGGCAAACTGATGTCTACGTTCCCGCGCTACCGCAGAACCCGCTAAAAAGCCCGCCGCATGGAAATTGTTAAGAGCTTGCTGCGGGCCGGATGTGGCCCGTGGGCCATAGTTTGGAGACCCCTGTGTTAACCCAATCATTCCTGGGATCACTCTGGTAAACCTCCTCTGGGCCCTCTCCAATGCCAGCACATTCCTCCTCGGATATGGGGCCCAAAACTGCTCACAATACTCCAAATGTGGTCTAACCAGCACCTTACAAACCCTCAGCATTACATCTCTTTTTATATTCTGATGTGACTGAGAACACATTTGTTTACGCAAATACTGCCCACCCGTCAGAAAGCTATTGCACAGTTGGTTGAGATTTAGGAACGGGAATCTTTAGTGAATACCCACGGAATAGCATAGGACATTCAAACATTGTCATAAAAAATGTGATAGTTATGATTGGTTAGCCATTAGCGCAATGATACCGAGGGTGGTATTGAAGTCAAGCAGAGTCAGAGAGACTGGGCTATTGTGCTCTATAGTTCATTCTCCCGAAAGCGTGGTAATCAACAACATGTTATTTTATCCTTTTGCTTTCAGTGATTCTATGCATATATTTGTATTGACTTCTTCAGTGTTCACAAGGCCTCTGTTGTGGCTGTGATTTAATAGTTTAGTGCTCTTGCCGGTTATGTTTTGAGTAACACAGTGACAACATTAAACAATAAGATTATAGCAACATTAACAGTAAATCAGAATGGCTCACAAATCACATATGCCCTTTGTGTTATTTTAATTGATTCCTTTCAGACCAACTCATTCACTGGCACCGTGTACTCTGTGCAAGTGAAACACTTTGCAAAGAGCTTCAATCTCTTTCATTTTTTAATTTAACCGATTAAAATTTCATCTTTGTATAGAAGCTGACGCAATGACGAGACTCGTGCCGTTTTTAACCACTGCAGTCATTATTTTCGTAAAGATGAGTAGATCAATTATTGATGGCATAGAGTGTGTGATGTCCCACTGCTGATGGAGTGCATGTCAGTTTATCAGCTGCCAGGCCATACAGCATGGGCGTACACAGTGGCGCAGCAGTAGAGTTTCTGCCTTACAGCGCCAGAGACCCAGGTTCGATCCTGACTACTGGTGCTGTCTGTGCAGAGTATGGACATTCTCCTTGTACCATGTACGTTTTCTCCGGGTGCTCCGGTTTCCTCCCCACACTCCAAAGATGTGCAGGTTTGTAGGTTAATTGGCTTCTGTAAATTGTTCGCCGTGTGTAGGATATAACTAGAGTATGGGTCATTGCTGGTCATCACAGACTCGGTGGGCCAAAGGGCCTGTTTGCACACTCTAAACTAAACTAAACTAAAGACTTCCCAGCCCAAAGTGATGTCAATACCCTTTCCCAACTTATAGCTCTCAGTCCTGACCTTAGCTGGCCCAAATCCTGAACCACATTGTCAGTTCACAGAGGCCACAACCATCCTTCTACTTTCCCCACCAAATTCCTTGTTGACCCAAGCTCTCAAATCAGCAATTATCTGAGACTCCAAATTATCTGAGACTCCTGATATTGATTCCCCACAGCCGGGCTACTTACTTGATCTGATCGTCAGTCACAGACCTTCCAGATGACAACACTCCACCTCTGTGCCCCCAGCGTTGACCCCGTTTCTTCCCTGACAACTCCAACCTTCTGACCCACCACCCTGATCCTTTGCAACCCCCACCCCCTCTCCTTGACTACCCCCTAAACCCTCCCCCCATTCATTACGATCCTTGGGCTCCTAAATCCAGGCTCAAATTCTTCCACTTATCCCCATTCTGACCTGTGAACCAGGATCCTACACTTGGAGGCAAAACAAGCCCCCTCTTCCACCAATCATCCCCCACCCACCTACCTTCCATACTAACATGACCCCAGAATCTGAAAATAGACACAAAAAGCTGGAGTAACTGAGCGGGACTGACAGCATCTCTGGAGAAAAGAAATGGGTGACGTTTTGGCTCAAGACCATTCTTCTGGCTGGTTAGGGATAAGGACAAGGGATTTAAGAAGAAACTGCAATGCTGGAAAATCCCAGGTACACAAAAATGCTGGAGAAACTCAGCGGGTGCAGCGGCATCTATGGAGCGAAGGAAATGGGCAACGTTTTGGGCCGAAACCCTTCTTCAGCCCATTTGCTCCACCTCTGCCTTTCTTCCTCCCACCCCACCCTCACATCAGTCTGAAGAAGGGTTTCGGCCCGAAACGTTGCCTATTTCCTTCGCTCCATAGATGCTGCTGCACCCGCTGAGTTTCTCCAGCATTTTTGTATACCAGGGAAACAAGGGATATAGGCGGTGATGTGGAGAGATAAAGAACAATGAATGAAAGATATGCAAAAAAGTAATGATGATAAACAAAACAATCTGAATCTGATACCCATTCTCCAGCCCCGTAAAACTACAAAAACTGTCCCACTGTTAAGAATATTAAACCGTTAAATAAAAACATATATGAAGAAATCAGTAGTTATAATGTTAAATCTTAGAAGAAAACAGTCGGCACAGTGGTGCATCAGTAAAGTTGTTGTCATATAGCACCAGAGACCCAGGTTCGATTCTGACCACTGTCTGTACAGGGTTTGTACGTTCTCCCTGTAACCGCATGGATTTTCTCTCGGTGCTCCAATTTCCTCCCACATCCCAAAGACGTGCAGGATTATAGGTTAATTGGCTTCTGTAAATTGTCCCTAGAGTGTAAGATATAAATAGTATACAGGTGACTACTGGTCGGCGCAGACTCGGTGGGCCGAAGGGCCTGTTTCCACACTGTATCTCTAAACTAAACAAAACTAAACTGAACTGAACTGATCTGAACTGATCCCCATCCTTTTTCTCCAGGGATGCTGCCTGACCCATTCCGTAACTCCAGAATTTGTGTCTATCTTCTCTAAACTAAACTAAATTTAAACACACTTGGTGTGTGTAAAGTTCTCTCTATATTCACAGGAATGTAAATCGATTGTGCTTTTTACAAATTAAAATGTTCCATGTATTCCAAATCTCTTCAACTGAACACAACTGCAAACCTTCTTAAATTGCTATCAAGTTTTACAATGAATGGGTCTTTAATAATGTTGATCCTTTACACAGTATATCAGATTGACAGTAGGGCCACAATTACACCCACTCATAACTTGTAAGGACAATCAGCGTGGAATTAATAAAAGACTTGTTGCACCATTCCCCGCCAAGGCATATCTTACATTTGTTCAAACACTTAGAAACTGTTTAAATATATTTTAATGCTTCATTCGAAAAGTTATCTGGTTGTGTGAAAATCTATGTGGTTGGAAAGATCGAGAAGATAAATCAATGTGGATTTGATGGTGGATGAAAGAGTGTGTCAAGCTTCAGTCCTCTTCAAAGGATTGAGCTGTTCAGAATGACAGGGGAGCTATGAGTTGGAGGAAATCTCAAAGGAAAGCTATATGAAGAGAAAGACTATAATTAATCAAACTGCACGAATGAGGAGGAGAACAATAGAGCAGAGGAAAATGGAGAGCTGGGGTAGAGGGATAGCTTACAATGCCAACAAATAGAAAATAAACTAGAAATTGCTTTGAAAAATGAAGACTATTCAGAGAAAATAATCACAAAGATTACCAAGGCATTTGTGTGATGGAAGTGGAGAGAGCATTTGAATAAGACCTTTTCATGGTGCCAAAAAATAAATCTATCACAAAAAAGCAATATCTCTGCAGCTAAATGTTTTATATGGACATAGATTAAAGCAGACCCAGGGGTGATTACCAGCCAGTAATTCCACCGAGGCAATCAGAGGATGCAATAAACAAAGGGAGGAGAGCTTGTGTAGTTTACAATCATCATCTGGACCTCAAAATGGAATTACTGCCTGGGAATCGCTCCCATGTGTCCGCTATTGGTGAGCAAGATTGTTTTGCATTCACTTTGTTTTATGCATTGCAGCAGATGTCATGCGGACCCTGGACAATGATACGCCTTGGTGCTGATAATTAAAATCCTGCAGAAAGGTGAACTGCCCTGATAATCCGCTGATAATTTGCCAGTTCACAATGAAACAACTGTCATGAGATGTTCAAAAAATATATATTCTTCTCCTGTGCTCTTTACTCTTGCATTAATCTGTCATAGTGAGGTTAAATACACGCAAATTCAAAGCATGACTTGGATGGCAATTACTGGAATAAATTAAATATTTCTCCCAAACATGTTTTGAATTCTATTTGTCCTCCGCCACTCTCCATTGCTGCTGTGTTGTACCCTTGGTTGTAGATTTAGCCACAGTTGATGCTTTAGTCTCCAGCAGCTGCCTCCAGACTAACATTCATTCCCATAGGAGAAGACCCCTTTAAATCCTTTAATTTAAAGGGTCTGAAGAAGGGTTTTGACCTGAAACGACTCCAATTCCTTTTCACCGGAGATGCTGCCTGACCCGCTGCGTTACTCTAGATTTTTATGTCTATCGTCACTTTAATTCTAACGCATTTAATACTTTCACAGGTGAATGATGTGAGCAAGCATTTTGTTCAGACTAAGATGATACCTTATCCTAATGATGATCCTATGTTCTGTTGCCCTATCCTTCTAGTTTACGGTTTTAGTTTAGAGATACAGCATGGAAACATTCTTCTTCTTTCTCATCCACTCCCTACATTCTAGGGGCAATTTACAGAGGCTAATTGACCTACAAACCCGCACGTCTTTGGGATGTATGAGGAAACCAGAGCATCGGGAGGAAACCTACGCGGGTCACAGGGAGAAAATGCAAACTCCACACAGGCAGCACACAGCGTCAGGATCAAACAGGGGTTTCAGCTGCTGTTAGCCAGCAACTCTACCAGATGCGCCACTGTGCCACCCTTGCACCCTGAGGGAGTTCCGGGACCGCTGGGCTCCGCAGGGTGTTGAATGTATCCTCAATAAGGATTGTATCATAATTGTATAATAGTTTATTATGGATATATGTTTGTATTGTATTTATGGCGGTGGGTTCTGGCTTGTTTTATTGTAGTGTAAATATTATTTTTTAATAATTGAATACATTTTTTGATTTAAAAAAAAAAAAAAAAGAAAAACTGTGCCACCCTTACCTTGATCAACTAACAAATAATAATGAGGCTGCAAACATAATGGTATTCATATTTCTATTTATTTAAATATTCTAAATAAATTAATTCAACATTTGCACCTGATATGGAAATTATTTATAATTCACAAGTGTTTTTACATTTAATATGTTTAAAAATATGAATTGATAAAAATATTTGCAACTGATTGGCATAAATAGCCTACAATTTACAATTGGGGTAGGTGGAGAGCTCAGTTTAGTTTAGTTTATTGTCAAGTGTACCAAGGTACAGTGAAAAGCTTTTGTTGCGTGCTATCCAGTCAGTGGAAAGACAATAATGCATGATTACAATCGAGCCATCCACAGTGTACTGATCCATGATAAAGGAAATAACATTTAGTGCAAGGTGAAGTCCAGTAAAATCTGATTAAAGATAGTTTGATCGTCTCCAATAAGGTAGATAGTAGCTCGGGACCACTCTCGAGTTGGTGATAGAAAGGTTCAGTTGCCTGATAACAGCTGGGAAGAAACTGTCCCTGAATTTGGAGGTGTGTGTTTTTTCACTTGTTGGGAGAGGGGACAAGAGGGAATGACTGGGTGAGACTCATCCTTGATTATGCTGGTGGGCTTGCCGAGGCAGCATGAAGTGTAAATGGGGTCAATGGAAGGGAGGTTGGCTTGCGTGATGGTCTGGGTTGCGACCACATATCTTTACAATTTCTTGTGGTCTTGGAGGGAGCTGTTCCCAAAACCATGCTGTGATGCATCCTGATCAAATGCTTTCTACGACTTATCTGTCGATGTTGGTGAGAGTTGTTGAGGACATGCTGAACTTCCAAAGCTTTCCAAGGAGGTAGAGACAGTGGTGCACGTTCTTGGCCATTACTTCGATGTGGGTGGTTCAGGACGTAGCCCTGGTGTGTGGGTAACTGCGAAGGATGAGGAAAGTTGATGGGAGTGTATGGAGTATAAGACATGTAGCCTTAGTGTAAATAGATGCTGGATGGTCAGCATGGTGAATTGACAGCTTTTCCATGCTGTATAATTCTGCGAGAAAGCTGGTCATTTCCGTTTGGATTATGATAATATCTTACCTTCCCATTCACATGAACCAGGCATATAAAGAAGGATAATCTTGCAACACTACAATTTGCCTTTAATTAATCTCGGAATGTTCTTATTTGAGAGCATTTCCCTGCAGCAAGTAATTAAGTAATAACCTGAGGTGGTAAAATCTTATTAAATACAGAATTGGTTAAATATTACTCAATATGGGCTACAGCATCTAGTATCTGGTTGATCAGCTAACATTATTAATGGCTCAAAAATCTATTTAAACGTTATTATGATTTTGGCATGTATTGTTCTAATGATGAAAATAAAGATTTGCTTTGACAAGTTGGGGAGATTAGGACTTTATTCCTTGGAGAGCAGCAGGATGAGGGGTGATCTTATGGAGTTGTATAAGATAATGAGGGGAATAGATAGAGTAGATGCACAGAGTCTTTTAGCCAGAGTGGGGGAATTAAGAACCAGGAGACATAGGTTTAAGGTGAGAGGGGGAAAGGTTTAATGGGAAACTGAGATGCGACTTTTTCATACAGAGGGTGGTGGTTAAATGGAACGAGCTGGCAGAGGAGGTAATTGCGGCAGAAACTAGAACAACATTTAAAAGACATTTGGACAGGAACATGGATGGGAGAGGTTTAGAGGGATATGGACCAAACATGGGCAGGGGTGAATTACTAGTGTAGATGGGGCAGCTTGGATGGCATGGGAAAGTTGGGCCGAAGGACCTGTTTATGTGTTGTATAAGTTGATGAATCAGTTACAATAGTTTAGCGATAATAGTTAATATTTTTTGTAAAACCATACTAATTAGAAATTGTTCAGGGGGTGAGCTAAGTTTAGTTTTGATCAATTTTAAAGGAAAGAGGAAATAATTTATGTAAAAATTCTATTTCAGCACTGTTTTTGGAAATGTTGTGGAATGAATGTAAGATCTCATAAATGCTGAATCAGTTCCACCGTTGAGTGATATTCTTGGCAGAAAAATGCTCAAATCATTTTAATGTGTGTTTGCAGGATTTGCATATGTACAAACAACATTGGCTTGGTCTAAGCATCATAAAATATGCATACATTAAAGACTATTATTCATGGAACTGTATACCCGTCATAAATTATGTATCATAAAATATATAACCATTAAATATGTATACATCATAAAATATATATTTGTTTTTAAACTATCTACACATCATAAAATATATATTATAAAATATTACTCATCAACAAATAATGCACGTGTTAAATATGTACTGTAATATAAGAGGTATAATTCTAATAGTAAACTATAACTGTGTAAGTACCCATTGAGTCATATCTCTGTCAAATGCCAATAATTCTCAATGAAGCTGGTTGGTTTTTTTTATAACAGCTGATTCTGGATTTTGATGCATGCCCTGTCATATGTGGAAGTCCCAGACTTACTGACTGATGGGTTCCCCTTGCCACTGGACTCCATAGCCCAAAGCTAGGAGGCCCAGACTTGTAGAGATGTGCCACAGTTAAGATGGGGATGGACAGTCACATCTCAGATGTAGCCAAATAAACCGATGGGATGAACATCACGCAGAGAGTCAGCATCTCTGGAGAGAAGGAGTGGGTGACGTTTCGGGTCGAGATCCTTCTTCAGACGTCTGAAAAAAAAGTCTCGACCCGAAATGTCACCCATTCCTTCTTTCCAGAGATGCTGCCTGTTCTGCTGAGTTACCCCAGCTTTTTGTGTCTATTTTCCGTTTAAACCAGCATCTGCAGTTCCTTCTTACACATCACACAGAAAGTGATGGGTACATGGAACGAGGTGCCAGAGGAAGGAGTTGAGGCAGTAACATGTGGAGAGGATGTTTCCATTAGTGGAAGAGTCTAGAACCAGTGGGCATAGCGTCAAAATAAAACAACGTTTCTTTAGAGGAATTTGTTTAGTCAGATGGTGGTGAATCTGCAGAATTCATTGCTACATGGGCCTGTCCATCCTCAATCGCCCTCCGCAGGCCCCTTCCTCGACCACCGGCCCTTTCCTTGACCAATGGCCCATTCCTCAACCCCCGGCTCCCTTTCTCAACCGCTGGCCCCAACCTTCCACAACCACTGCTGGGTCCTCTCCTGACGGATCCGCACTGTTAACCCTGTATCCAGCCGCAGGGACCCACCACCCAGCCTCTCAAGTGCCGTGGCCTCCTGGGAGCATCAGCCGCGTGTCTGATTAGTGAGGGTGTCCGGGGTCATGGAGAGAAGGCTGAAGAATGAGGTTGAGGGAGAGATAGATCACCTATGATTGAATGGCAGAGTAGACTTGATGAGCCGAATGCCCTAATTCTGCTCCTAGAACATATGAACTATCTCATCACTTAAAATACATTGCGAATGGTATGTTAGCTTTCATTGCAAAAGGATTCGAGTATAGGAGCAGAGAGGTTCTATTGCAGTTGTACAGGGTCTTGGTGAGATCACACCTGGAGTATTGCGTACAGTTTTGGTCTCCAAATCTGAGGAAGGACATTATTGCCATAGAGGGAGTGCAGAGATGGTTCACCAGACTGATTCTGGGATGTCAGGACTGTCTTATGAAGAAAGACTGGATAGACTTGGTTTTACTCTCTAGAATTTAGAAGATTGAGTGGGGATCTTATAGAAACTTACAAAATTCTTAAGGGGTTGGACAGGCTAGATGCAGGAAGATTGTTCCCGATGTTAGGGAAGTCCAGGACTAGGGGTCACAGCTTAAGGATAAAGGGGAAATCCTTTAAAACCGAGATGAGAAGAACTTTTTCACGCAGAGAGTGGTGAATCTCTGGAACTCTCTGCCACTGAGGCCAGTTCATTGGCTATATTTAAGAGGGAGTTAGATGTGGCCCTTGTGGCTAAGGGGATCAGGGGGTATGGAGAGAAGGCAGGTACGGGATACTGAGTTGGATTCAGCCTGAATGGCGGTGCAGGCTCGAAGGGCCGAATGGCCACTCCTGCACCTAATTTCATGTTTCTATGTTTCTATTGGGACAGGTACATGGATAGCAAATGTTTAGAGGGGTATGGGCCAAACTCAGGTAGGTGGGACAACTTTAGTTTAATTTAGGCTGAACTAGCTCCACTAAAACTAAAAGAAAATTCTACTGGACTCCACTGGAGTGGACGTTGGGCTGAAGGGCCTCTTTCTGTGCTGCAGGACTAGCGTCTATGAGTCTATAACATTTTCCAGTTTTCAGTTTTAGTTTCAATTTTGGAGAAACTTTGTGGAAACAGAGTCTTTGGCCCACCAAGACCACGCTGATCAATGATGACCCATGCACTAGTTCTACCCTTCCAGCCAACACACTGGGGTCATTTCCAAAAGGCAAATTAAGTTACAAAACTTGCAGGTCTTTGGAATGTGGAAGGAAACTGTAGCACCCAGAAAAAACACACGCGATCACAGGGAGAATGCACAAACTGTACAGACAGCACCCGTAGTCAGCAACTCTGTGGCTACTCCATTCTTTTTATAGATCTTTGTAAAATTATTTTGATCCTACTTAATGTAGCCAGATCATCTTGTTTGTGCTAAGTCCCAGATATATATGAAGCTGCTGTAGTGAAATTCAGGTAGACGAAAATGCTGGAAGAAACTCAGCGGGTGAGGCAGCATCTATGGAGCAAAGGAAATAGGCAACATTTTGCGGGGGGGTGAGAGAACAAAGGAAGAGGAGGAGCCAGTGGATTGAGGGAGAGCTGAGAAGGGGAGGAGAAAGTAAGGACAACCTGAAATTAGAGAAGTCAATGTTCATACCGCTGGGGTGAAAACGGCCCAAGCAAAATATGAGGTGCTGCTCATCCAATTTATGTTGGTCCTCACTCTGGCCATGGAGGAAGTCGAGGACAGAAAGGTCAGATTCGGAATGGGAGGGGGAGTTGAAGTGCTGAGCCACCGGGAGATCAGGTCGGTTATTGCGAACCGAGCGGAGGTGTTCGGCGAAGCGATCGCCAAGCCTACGCTTGGTCTCACAGATGAAGAGCAGCTGATACCTAGAGCAGCGGATGCAATAGATGACGTTGGAGGAGGTGCAGGTGAACCTCTGCCACACCTGGAAAGACTGCTTGGGTCCTTGAATGGAGTCAAGGGGGGAGGTAAAGCGACAAGTGTAGCATTTCTTGCAGTTGCAAAGGAAAGTGCTCGGAGAGAGGGTGGTTCGGGTGTGAAGGGACAAATTGACCAGGGAGTTACGGAGGGAGCGATCTTTGCAGAAAGCAGACAGGGGAGGAGATGGGAAGATGTGGCAAGTGGTGGAGTCACGTTGGAGGCGGCGAAAATGACGGAGGATTATTTGTTGTATGTGACGGCTGGTAGGGTGGAAGGTGAGGACAAGGGGGACTCTGCCCTTGTTACGAGTGGGAGGATGGGGAGTGAGAGCAGAGTCACGGGGTGTAGAAGATACCCTGGTGAGAGCCTCATCTATGGTAGAAGAGAGGAACCCCCGTTCACTGAAGAATGAGGACATCTCCGATGCCCTGGTGTGGAACATCTCATCCTGGGTGCAGATGCGGTGTAGACAGAGGAATTGTGAGTAGGGGATGGAGTCCTTACAGGAAGCAGGGTTGGGTGAAGTGTAGTCCAGATAACCATGGGAGTCAGTGGGTTTATAGTGGATATCGGGCAGGAGTCTATCACCTGCGATGGAGATAGTGAGGTCAAGAAATGGTAGGGTAATGTCCAAAATGGTCCAGGTGTATTTTAGTGCCGGATGGAAGTTAGTGGTGAAATGGATGAAGTCAGTGAGTTCTGTGTGGGCGCACACACAACTCACATTATTTTCTATAGATGGCCACCACACGGTGGATGCAACTTCACAGAGGGAAGTCCTATTGTATTTTTTTTTTTAACTTTGGTTCAATGTTTTAAATGATTTGAAAATGTTCTAATGTATTCATAATCAAATGTATTTTAAACAAACTAGTATTCTAAAACTAGTGATACCGATTCCACTGCTTTTGTAAAGGAGGGAAGGAATGCTTCCAGGCTCAAGGGTTGAATTGCAGGGAAAGCTCCGAGATATCCACGTAGTCAAGTCTGTAGAGAAGTATAAAAGGATAGAAGAATGTAGGAACGAAGAACTGTAAATGCTGGTTTACAAAACAAAGACAGTGCTGAAGTAACTAATGCTCATATCATGAATCTGTACACTAGAATTGTCCTTATTGTTATTATATGATTAATCATAGTTGCCAATTGTCTCATCGTCACAGTGTGGAAACAGGCTAACTTGCCCACACCGACTAACATATCCCATCTACACTATACCCATTCGTCTGCATTTGGCCCATATCCATCTAAACCTGTCCTGTCCGTGTACCTGTCCAATTGCTTCTTAAATGTTGCGATAGTCCCTGACTCAATTACATCCCCCGGCAGCTCGTTCCATACACCCACCACAAAAAATGCATATTCTTATAAAATCTTTCTCCCTTCACCTATGCCCCCTGGTTCTTGATTCCCCCACTCTAGGCAAGAGACTCTGTACATCCACGTGATCTATTCCTCTCATGATTTTATACAATGCTATAAGATCACCCCTCATCCTCCTGAAAAATATTTTGCACACAGATAACGGTTGACATAACTACAGCTCTGATGGTCCAATGACTAAACCTATTTACCTGATGACATTCGTTCCAATGAGAAAGCACAGATTATAGCCTAATAGTTAAAAATTACACAGATGTATCAAGAAATAACCAATGCACTAACTAGAACCCAAAACTGCAGATGCTGGTTAATACACAAAAGTGCTGGCATAACTCAACAGGTCAGGCAGCACCTCTGGAGAACATGGATAGGTAACATTTCAGTTTGGCACCTCTCCTCATCATTATTTGTTTATTTTCAATAATTTAAATTTGCACGATATCCTGTGATTTCAATCTTTAATATTGACGGGTGGTAAAACAGTTGTTAGATCATTACCAGCTACATGCTAGCTATTTGATAGACTACATATTTTATTCCTTATTCCTCAAGTTCGAACAATATTAGAAGTTGTATAAACAAGTAGAAACAGTGAACTATAGATATCGGTTTACAAATAAAAAGACACAAAGTGCTGGAGTAACTCAATGGGTCCGGCAGCATCTCTGGAGAGCATGGATAGGTGGCGTTTCATGTTTGGACACATAAAATTATGTTGAACATTGAATATCAAGTTTAAGATGGGTGCAAATAAAATAACATTTAATAACTTGACAATATTACATCAAGGTAAGAATAGTGGAATGAGAAAATATGAATGAAACAAAAGTTTAAAACAAGTCTTAAGAAGGACTCTCTAACTGTACTGGTAATGAACGATGGATGAGATCTGTTGTGCTGCAGCAAGCAAGAATTTCATTGTACTATCTGGGATCTATAACAATAAAACACTCTTGACTCTTGAAGTAAGTGCCACAGCTGATTAAGCTGCTGTATCACAGGACCAGAAACATGGGTTGGATCCTGAACTCAAGTGCTATCTGTGTGGAGTTTGCACATTCTTCCTGCGACCACATGGTTTTCCTCCAGGTGTCCGGTTACCTCCCACATCTCAACGATGTGCCAGTTTGTAGGGTAATTGGCCTCTGCAATCTGCCTTCAGTTTGCAGGTGTGGATGTAGAAGTGGGATGATATTGAAAGTGTGATTTGGTGATCAATGGTCAGCGTGGACTCCTGGACCAAAGGCACTGTTTGCATGTTTTATCTCTAAACTAAATAATGTTAACGGGGAGATTTACTGTGCACTTAATTCTAAATTAGGTATAATCAAATACAGGTGTCTAGTACTCCAAAAACTGAAAATCTTTTCTCACCCAGACCCTGTTTATTTGCTCTAATCACAAACAAAGCTAATGACTTGTGACCCCATCAATGGATGAGCTAATCAGACTCCTGGTCACAATCTAGCAGTGGCCATAATTGCAAGTTGATGTTTGCCAGCATTGAACTTCTTGATACTCAATTCCTGCTTTGGTGAGTAAATGTTTAAGTGTGATGTTTTAATTTGTTTTTCAGAATTCTGGCATTCTGTTAAAGGACAGCAGTTTGAATATAAAGGTGTAAAATATTGCAGATTGTTAGCATTGAATTTATTGCAGAAAGGGGGAAGAGTGATTGATTTTACTGGTCTGATTTACTTATTTCCTTTGATGAAACTGTTTTGACATTTCAGCTGATATCCTTTAATTAACCACACCACCATTTCAACAGCCCCAGGGTGATGGCAGCTTACAAGTATGGCACTAATAGTTAAGATGCTGAGATCTCTTCAGGCACTTGAAGCTTCATTTCACAGCCAACATGCCAGAGGCGAGCTTTGTTTAATTGCAATTTGTTTTGAGATGTTTTCAAACAAGATGAAAGTGACAAAGTTTAAAATGTGAATAATTACAGTCCCTAACTGATTGCTTGGCGGTTTAAATTGTGGTTTAAAAAAAAAATTAAGTAACACGTTCTCTGATGTGTCTGGAGAAATGATGAAATGTTTTACAGCGAGTTCTTTAAATCGTGAGACAAAAATCTTGCATGGTTCAGGTTAATTTAATTTTGGGTTTGAGATTTGATAATTTGCAATGTAGAGAAGATATGCTTTCATTGACATGAACAAAAATTAAAATTTTGCATTTTAGTGTTACATATAATCTCTGTAAACCATAGGTGCCACCTAGTGGCTACTTGCTTTGACCCCCACTCCCTCCTTGAATTTAATTTGGACAAGAATAGGGAATGCTATTAACATGAATATACATTTGGCTTCAGGGTGGGATTGCCTGCTGCTTAATGGTTAGGTTTTGGGGGAATGTCTTACCAGGGGTTGTTTTGGAAGCAAATACATTGGATTGTTTTAAGATCCAATTAGTGAAAATTGGATTGAAACACATTATTGGTTGCACCTGCTCTAAAGACAGCTGGAACTTTGACCAAGTACCAACCCCACCACTGGCCACATCTTCCCATCGCCTCCCCTGTCTGGTTTCCACAGAGACCACTCCCTCCGTAACTCCCTGGTCAATTTGTCCACCTGACCACCCCCTTTTCCTTGCAACCGCAAGAAATGCTACACTTGTCACTTTACCTCCCCCCTTGACTCCATTCAAGGACCCAAGCAGTCTTTCCAGGTGCGGCAGAGGTTTACCTGCACCTCCTCCAACCTCATCTATTGCGTCCACTACTCTAGATGTCAGCTGCTCTACATTGGTGATACCAAGCGTAGGCTTGGCGATCGCTTCGCCGAACACCTCAGCTCGGTTCGCAATAACTAACCTGAACTCCAGTGGCTCAGCACTTCAACTCCCCCTCCCATTCCAAATCCGACCTTTCTGTCCTGGGCCTCCTCCACGTCCAGAGTGAGGACCACTGGAAATTGGAGGAGCAGCACCTCATATTTTGCTTGGGCAGTTTGTACCCCAGCGGTATGAACAATAACTTCTCTGATTTCAGGTAGTCCCTACTTTCTCCTCCCCTTCTCAGCTCTCCCTCAGCCCACTTGCTCCAGCTCTGCCTTTCTTCCTCCCCACCCTCACATCAGTCTGAAGAAGGGTTTCGTCCCGAAACGTTGCCTATTTCCTTCGCTCCATAGATGCTGCCTCACCCGCTGAGTTTCTCCAGTATTTTTTTGTCTACTAAAGAATATTTTAAGTTTTGTCTTGTTTCTCCTATTGTGATTCACTGCTGTGACCCTAGGGAGCATAAAATAATAAAAAACCCTTTGCTGTATTTTTTGCCAAATCTCAGATCTCATAATGGCAGACATCTAGTGTTTGCTTAGGGCTTTGGGAATTTCTGGTCATGAATTATCTTTGCAATAGTCATCATTTGACCATCGTAGAATATTCCCACTTTTCCCTGCAGAATTGTTGGGGAAAAAAACAGCAGTTACTGTAATCTGGAATCAAAATACTAAACAAAATGTGGAAGGAAATGTGCGCAGGCAACTTGTTTTACATGGGGTGGTGGGTGCATGTAATACATGTTGGGGTGGTGGTGGAGGCAGATAAGATAGTGGCATTTAAGAGGCTTTTGGATAGGTACATGTATATACAGGGAATGGAGGGATATTGATTATGTACAGATAAATAACAAGTTGGCTTGGCATCATGTTCGGCACAGATGCGTGTGAGCTGAAGAACCTGCTCCTGTGCTGCACTGTTCCATGAAATACTCAGACGAGGTAGTGTATGGGAAGAGGGAAACAAATAATGTTTTGAATTGATGGCTTTTGTTACAATGAGGAAACGTTTAAAAATAAATGGATGTGATCCAAGCAGGGGTGAAGAGCAAGAAAAAATGGATGATATGGGTTGGTGAGGCGTGAGAGCATGGTGAATGCTTGTTAATGGAAAATCTATTTAGAGGAAGTGTTTTAACAAAAAAAGGAGGAGAACAAATAAGCTTGAGATGTAAAATATGGATACAAGGACCTGCAGATGTGGGTTACATAGAAACATAGAAACAGAAATTAGGTGCAGGAGTAGGCCATTTGGCCCTTCGAGCCTGCACCGCCATTCAATATGATCATGGCTGATCATCCAACTCAGTATCCTGTACCTGCCTTCTCTCCATACCCTCTGATCCCCTTAGCCACAAGGGCCACATCTAACTCCCTCTTAAATATAGCCATTGAACTGGCCTCAACTACCCTCTGTGGCAGAGAGTTCCAGAGATTCACCACTCTCTGTGTGAAAAAAGTTCTTCTCATCTCGGTTTTAAAGGATTTCCCCCTTATACTTAAGCTGTGACCCCTTGTCCTGGACATCCCCAACATCGGGAACAATCTTCCTGCATCTAGCCTGTCCAACCCCTTAAGAATTTTGTAAGTTTCTATAAGATCCCCTCTCAATCTCCTAAATTCTAGAGAGTAAAAACCAAGTCTATCCAGTCTTTCTTCATAAGACAGTCCTGACATCCCAGGAATCAGTCTGGTGAATCATCTCTGCACTCCCTCTATGGCAATAATGTCCTTCCTCAGATTTGGAGAACAAAACTGTACACAATACTCCAGGTGTGGTCTCACCAAGACCCTGTACAACTGCAGTAGAACCTCCCTGCTCCTATACTCAAATCCTTTTGCAATGAAAGCTAACATACCATTCGCTTTCTTTACTGCCTGCTGCACCTGCATGCCTACCTTCAATGACTGGTGTACCATGACACCCAGGTCTCGCTGCATCTCCCCCTTTCCCAATCGGCCACCATTTAGATAATAGTCTGCTTTCCCGTTTTTGCCACCAAAATGGATAACCTCACATTTATCCACATTATACTGCATCTGCCAAACATTTGCCCACTCACCCAGCCTATCCATGTCACCTTGCAGTCTCCTAGCATCCTCCTCACAGCTAACACTGCCCCCCAGCTTAGTGTCATCCACAACTTGGAGATATTGCCTTCAATTCCCTCATCCAGATCATTAATATATATTGTAAATAGCTGGGGTCCCAGCACTGAGCCTTGCGGTACCCCACTAGTCACTGCCTGCCATTGTGAAAAGGACCCGTTTACTCCTACTCTTTGCTTCCTGTTTGCCAGCCAGTTCTCTATCCACATCAATACTGAACCCCCAATGCCATGTGCTTTAAGTTTGTATGCCAAAAATAGGCCCAATGTATCTCTGAATTGAATTGAATACCTTTATTGTCATTTAGACCTTACGGTCTGAACGAAATTTCGTGCCTGCAGTCATACATACAATCGTACAATAATAAACAACGCTAAAATCTCTGGAGAACATGGGTAGCTGACGTTTTGGTTTGGAACCGTTCCTCATCATTATTTGTTTATATTTTTAATAATCTAAATTTGCACAGTATCTTTTGATTTCCCTATTTATTGAAGGGCATTAAAACAGTTATTAGATCATTATCTGCTAGATTTTAGCTATCTGATAGACTACTGAAAATACTTTGTATTCCTGATTTCAGACAGTTGTTGAGGGGAGGGGGGAGGGGGGGGGGGGGGGGGGGGGGGGATGAGAGGCAGTGCAGGACAAAGCCTGACAGGAAATAGGAGAGATCCATTTCACAGGAGTTGCTGGAAAGCTGAAATAAAGGTTGGGAAAGCCTTGTTGATCTGTGGAGACAGAACCTTGCATGATGTCAAATCTGGCAAAGAATAAAAAAGGAAAATACTGCGGATGTTGGATATACGGAAACAAAAAGAGCAAATGTTGGGCAATACTCAGCAAACAAGGTAGTATCCATGAGAAAAACCTTGCTCGATGACTTCCCCTGCCCTGGAAGGTTGTCTCCCTGCCCCCGTCTGTACAGATGCCATCTGAATCGTCCCTCGTTCACAATGCTCTTCTGTTCTTGCATTAGGATTTGTCAGTTTTTACACTATTTGAAGTCGTTGAATTCAGTGTTAAGACCAGAAGGCTGTAATGTACCAGATCAGAAGATGGGGACAAGCTACCAGTACCTGGTGGAGGTTAATGCTTTCCATAGGAACTGGGAACAAACCAAGGCACGTGTGTAAACGTATGATTTGGGGAACAATGCATTGGGCTTTGGGGGGTGTTGTAGAGCAGGTACATAGTTCCTTGAAATTGACATCACAGGCAGACAGTGGTCAAAAAGGCTTTTGGCACATTGGCTTTCCTCAGTCAGAGCATTGAGGAAAGAAGTTGGGAGGTCATGTTAGTTGTATAAGAGTCAAGAATATTTTATTATCATATGCCCCAGATAGAACAATAAACTTGCTGCACCACAATGGAATATGTAAACATAGTACACTATAAATAATATGTAAACGTGAGTACTCACAAGTACACACATATATAATTGATAAGGCCACATTTGGAGTATTTTGGTCGCCATATTACAGGAAAGATGTTGTCAAGTTGGAAAGGGTGCAGAAAAGATTTACAAAGATGTTGCCAGGACTCGAGGGACTGAGCTATAGGGAGAGGTTGAGCAAGCTAGTACTTATATAGATGTGCAAATTTATGAGAGGAATAGATTGGGTAACCGCACAGCCTTTTGCCCAGAGTAGGGGAATTAAGAATCGGAGGACATAAGTTCAAGGTGAAGCGGGGGGCAAAAGGATTTAATAAGCACCCAAGGGGTAATTTTTTTTCTACCCAATGGCTGGTGGGTATATGGAATGAGCTGCTGGGGGAGGTAGTTGAGGCAGAAACTATCATAACTTTTGGGACATTTGGACACTTACATGGATAGGGTAGGTTTAGAGGGATATGGGCTTAGTGTTGATGTGGGTGGGTGGGACCAGTAGTAGGTGGGGCATGTTGGTCAGTATAGGGAAGTTGGGCCAAAGGACCTGTTTCCACACTGTATGATTATATCTGTAGAGACTACACCCCAGGAAGAGATTAACGTTTTCCATAGGCAACGGGAACAAACCAGGTGAGGAATGTTCTTGGAGCTATCAAAATTATGTTTTCCCACTTGTCTTTGCTAATTATTTCATCTTTTGTCTTAAAGTCTGGAATTTACATTATCAGGAATTGACACGTCCAGTGAAACTTTTGCTATGCAAAAACACTGCTTCACACTAAACGTTAATAACAGTTGCTTGGAAAGATGATTGTTTCCTTTGAGAACAGAATGAGATTTATAATTGGATCTGAAATGCATTTTGAAACATTGCTGGTCCCAAGACCCTGCTTAGCCTTGTGTCCCAACAAACATTAGTTAAAGTACAATCAAGGCAAACTGTTCGATTTCTGTAATTATTGTAGAACAACATATAAATATGATTTATCTTTTCACTATTATACTTGGTTTATTTATTTGAAATGTTCCTACCCTTTATGTTTAATCTTCTCGTCCTACGTTGAAGTTATACAGAAAGCAGCTGCTGTGGTAAATTTTATGGCATTGTGCAAGAGTTCTATAGTAGACTAAAGCGGATAAGATTCTGAAGGAAGCTCATTATTATTTCTTCGAAAGATTGTGATCACAGTTATGAGCCGTAATGTAGAAGTGCACATTACTACTTAACGGCATTCTTGAAATGTATTGACTCAACAGGGTGCCTTTTAGTTGGAAAAATGCTGATGTGTTTATTTTAGAGATACAGCATGGAAACGGGCCCATCGTGTCCACACCAACTAGCGATCATCAGTATACTAGTTCTATCCTACACAATTTACAGTAGCCAATTAACCTGTACTTCTTTAGTGAAAGGAAACCAGAGCGCCCGGTGAAAACCCACACAGTCATAGGGAGAATGTGCAAACTCCGTAGAGACAACACCCATAGTCAGGATCGAACCTGGAACTCTGGCAATGTAAGGCAGCAGCTCTACTGCTGCACCATCATGCCACCCTGCTTAAAGCTTAGATTAATAATATTTAAAGGAGCATGTCCATTTAACATACTGTTATAAATAGTTTAATGAAAATATATCTGTAGGATCACTGACTTCTCAATGATCTGGGGACGTTAACATCGGCCGCTCGCAGGTCCCTGGTAGGAGACTGATTTTTGGGAGCTCCCGCAACGGCAACTTCACCCGCCCCGAATCGTGGGGTTTGAATCGGCCCGTCGCAGGGCTTTTCATCGCTTGGCGCGGCTTAATCAGCCGCGGGACTTACCATCGCCCACCAGGGGCTTTAACATCAAGAGCCTCGATCACCTCGATGCAGCAGTTTGACTGCCTGACTGTGGGAGAAGAACTGGGAAGAGATAAGATTTTTTGCCTTCCATCACAGTGAGGAAGTGTCTGGAGATTCACTGTTGTGGATGTTTGTGTGAAACTCTGTTAATTGTGTGTTTTTTTTTGCTGTTACGACTGCAGGGAACACCATTTCATTCAAACTTTTGTTTAAATGACAATAAAAGGCATTCTATTTCTATTTGCCAAGTCTGGTTGTAGCAATTAAAACTTTTTTATTAATGCACTATGATTATAGGGTGTTGGACCAAAGCATTAAAATGTCTTGACAGAAAATCATACAGTATCCCCAGGACAAAGACGTAAGGCTGGGCTAGGGCCCATTCTCCACATTAACACTTACGGATTATTTTCTATTCATTAGTCGTGACTATATGGTCAGATACAGTTCGAACTCCATCTTTAACTTGAGTATGGAAGTTGAGACGTTATGTTGCAATTGTATAAGATATTGGTGAAGCTGCATTCAGATTTGAGCACCTTGTTATGGGAAAGATGGCATTAAGCTGGGAAGACTGCAGAGAAAATTTACAAAGATGTTGCAAGGACTCTATGGGTAGATGTTGGGCAGACTAGAACTTTATTCCTTGTAGTGCAGGAGGCTGAGTGATTATCTTGTAGAGGTGTATAACATCATGAGGGCAATTGAAAAGGTGAATGCAGTCTTTTTCTCCGTGTTGGGGAATCAAGAACTAGAGGGCATAGGTTTAAGATGAGAGAAGAAAGATTTAACAGAAACTCGAGGGGTAATCTTTTCACACAAACTATGGTGGGTAGATGGAATGAGCTGCCAGGAGGTAGTTGTAGCAGGTAAAGTAACAACATTTAAAATACATTTGGACAGGTACATGAATAAGAAAGGATTAAAGGTGGTCAAACTCAGCAGGTGCAGCAGCATCTATGGAGCGAAGGAAATAGGCAACGTTTCGGGCCGAAACCCTTCTTCACGACCAGAAGAAGGGTTTCGGCCCGAAATGCCTATTTCCTTCGCTCCATAGATGCTGCTGCACCCGCTGAGTTTCTCCAGCTTTTTTGTGCACCTTCGATTCTCCAGCATCTGCAGTTCCTTCTTAAACACAAAGATTAAAGGTGCATTGGGACAGGTGCATGTGAATGGGACGAGCCTGGATGGGGCATCATGGTGGGATGTTTAGGCCGAACAGTCTTTTTCCCCTTTTGTATATCTCTGACACTACTACATCTAACAATGATATCCCAGACCATATCCACTCACTATGTAAAATAAACCCTTGCCTGATGCCGCCCTTGGTGGTTTTGTCAGTCGTTTTCAAGTTACCTTCCCTCTTTCCTGATGTTGCTACCAATGAAACTCTTTTCTTCCATTTATACCCGAACTCTCACAATCTTCTCCAATGCAAGCAGAACAGACATTGCCTCTCCAGTCTATCCACCTAACTGAAGCCCCTTTTACAAAAAGGATGAACTTGAAGAAGTTTCTATTTGGTGGTGGGCAAGAAAGAAGAGGGAAAAAACATTGCCTCAAAGGTTCTTGGAAAATCTAAACTGCTGGAAAGAAAATAATACTGGACCTGGCAGAATCGTCCAGAATTGCCTTTCACCTGACCTGCTGTGTTCAAGGACACATGTTCATTCCTGGTGGAAAGCAGCTGTGCTTGCCTTCATTTTAACATCTGTAACCGGATTAAATGATTGGGCTTGCACCCCAAATTTCCCAAAGTTCTATGTGGGTAAATCTGGTAAACCTAAATCATAAAATGGCAGCACTTGGCAAGCAAAAATGAGCAGAAATACATTCTCCATTCCAATCGGGTGGGTGCTGGATTGTAACATTTGCTGGATTGTAACATTTAGGTTGCAACAAGTTGTCACCTCCTAGTGTGCAAAGTTCTCCTTGATTCCTGGTGAATCTGTGTGTGCACAGATCTAGTTGACAAGTTCACAAGTTATAGGAGTAGAATTAGGCCATTCGATCCATTGAGTTTACTCCACTATTCAATCATGGCTGATCTAATCCCTTTTTCCTGCCTTCTCCCCATAACCCTTGACACCCATTCTAATCAAGAATCTGTCTATCTCTGCCTTAAAACTATCCACTGACTTGGCCACCACAGCCCTCTGTGGCAGTGAGTTCCACAGATCAACTACCCTCTGACTACAGAAGTTCCTTCTCACCTCCTTCCTAAAAGAGCACCCTTTAATTCTGAGGCTATGACCTCTGGTCCCAGACTCTCCCACCATTGGAAACATCCTTTCCACATCCACTCTATCTGTGCCTTTCATTATTCTGTAAGTTTCAATGAGCTCCCCCTCAATCTTCTAAACTCCAGTGAGTAGAGGCCCATTGCTATTAAAAGCTCACTATATGCTAACTCATTCATTCCTGGAATCTTTCTTGTAAACCTCCTCTGGACCCTCTCCACAGCCAGCATATCCTTCCTCAGATATGGGGCCCAAATTTGCTCTCAGTACTCCAAATGCGGCCTGACCAGCCCCTTATAGAGCCTCAGCATTACTTCTATCATTACAGGGCTTCACATAGCCTGACTTCATCGTGCCTTGCCTGTATCAGTTAGTGGGACATAATGGAGGGAAGATTGGTTTGAAATGATGTCTTGAACTTTTCATCTTGTATTAGGAATATTTCAGCCTTTTTCAGGCTATTCCGAGGATCCTTAGCAAGACTGAGTACCGCATGCACATTGGAGGATTGCCTGCGAATCCTTTCAATCTTTGCAGAATATGTGACATTTGGTGACTTCAATTCATTATCCTGTCCCTTTGTTAAATTACTGAGGCCTGGGCATTAACACACAAAACCCCACTGTAATGTGAACATCGTTTTGCCACTTTTTGTGCTGTGATGAGTATTGTTAGTAAGAAGCTAATAACTTTGGCTGGAGAGGCTGGAAGAAAGCAAAGCCTTTTCAATATTTTCATCATTATGTGGTCATGTGCTATCTTTCTGGTGGGTCTTTAGAGGAGAACAAATCCCGAGGGGGTATATTTTCCCAGGTAAATATAAATGTTGGTGAGGCGTCCTCTTATGGAGGGAACTGGAAGATAATTTACCTCCCATTTTCGAATCTGATCCAACAATTAAAAAGCTAGAGGTTTAGTATATGCCACCACTTCCTTTAACAAAGCAAAACTCGAGCGAGAGGAAGATTTGCATTGGAGGATATTTATGTAGTCCCTTCACTAGATTGTGACATTTGTATGATGGTATAGGCTCTTTGTAATGTGTACTGAAACTCATGGGCTCAAATTGCTAGGTTTTACAATTCACAGCGGTTGAGAATGAGACATTAACCTTCAGTGATTTATGATGTTGAGATATTGTTAATGCAGTGAGGTTGCTGTAAGGGCCACGGTGTCTCAATAGAGCATTCCAAACATTCTTATAATAGGATTACATAAATCTGAAGTCATGGTACGACAAAGCTTCTGGAATGCCCAAGAGTGCCTGAACTGGAATTATAACTGCTAATCTTTCCGTTGGTAGTATATAAATTTAGACATTTTGTTGCCTTTACTGCTGTCCCTGAAGCATGATTAAGCCTGGATTTACTAGAACTGTCCAAATGCATGTGAGGTTTGAAGTTCATCTTGATTGGAAACGACTTCTACAACTGCACTTTGCCCAGACCAGGAGAATACACTGTAAGATGTCCCAGTGGCAAATAAGGAGTCTGTTTATACTTTCCTCAGCATCGGTTCCTTCAAAATAACTTTCCAAGGATCTAACATGCAGGAATCTTTCATTAACTACCTTGCTATGGAACATATAATTGAAGCTGTAAGACTTCTGAGTCTGATGTGGGATGAGGAGCAACCGAGCAGAGATTGTGTGTTTAAAAAAAATTAAATTTCTTGATTCAATGGTACTTTATTGTCGCATGATTCTAGGTACAGTGAAATTCCTTCTTCCTGCAGTTCAGTAAAAATCTTGCTATACATAAGCGCAATCACACTTGAGTAAAGAATGTAAGACTAGTAGATTACACTGAGACGGTACAAAAGAGTCACCACGTTTCCGGTGCCATGTGTCTGATTCAAGTCCAAAGTTGTTAAAAATGTGGAGTCTTAACTTTGCCGTAAATGTCCGTTGTCCTGACAGTGGTACTGGGGTGGAGTTACAAGTCAGCCTTGTATTTATACGGACAAATAGTACTAGCTTAAATGAACAAGAAGACAATTGTTTTTTAACACAATGCGCATGGGAGCCTCTTCTCACAGATTATGGTGACTCTAGAATATTCACTCGCGATGGCTGAGGACGAGGGATCATCAAGGATATTTAATGAGCTGAATACTTTGTAAGTAGAGTTGTACGGGGATGTGACACAGGAGATGACACTTGGGCACATTAGCCATGTCAATAGTGAATGGTGGGGCAGAATTGAGAATAGACACAAAGCTGGAGTAACTCAGCAGGACAGGCAGCATCTCCGGAGAGAAGGAATGGGTGACGTTCGGGTCGAGACCATTCTTCATACTGCCTGTCTCACTCCAGTTATTCCAGCTTTTTGTGTCTATCTTCAGTTTAAACCAGCATCTGCAGTTCCTTCCAACATTGACTTGCAAAGCTCGGGTGAATTTGCAAATAAGCTACATCGAAATCAAGCAGTGTTATTCAGTATCTAATAACAAGGGGCTGCAGATGCCGGTTTACACCAAAGAAAGACACAAAGTGCTTGAGTAACTAGATTTAAAAGTTGAGGTGGTTGATCTCTCCATTTTATTAATAGTCCAGGGACAAAGCAAGTCAAGAGTAATAGGGGTATTCCTTTAGAATGCAGAAAACAACTGCGGGTCAGGCAGCATCCCTGGAGAACATGGATGTGACATTTTGGGTCAGGACTGACTGCTGGGGGTCGGGAAAGAAAATGGGAGAGAGGAGGAGCAGGAAAGATCATGGCCAGTAATAAGTGAGCACAGGCCAGGGTATTTTTAATGGGCAGATTGTTGGACAGAGGCAGAGTGTGATTCGGTAATCTGGAAAATAGGTGCTCTAATAGACTCAAAATGGTTGGAGACCTTGCCTGATTTCAACCTCTCAATCTTGAAGGTGCTTGTTCAGACCAGTACTAATCCCACAAGGAATTTTAATGATGCCTGATTTTAATGACAGCAAGTCTATAATCAGCAATAATTCATTTTTCCACATAGGCTTCAGTTTAATTTTTCAAGAATCCTGTTTCAACATCCCAAAGAGTTGCACATTTATTCTCAACACAATAAGTGACACTAATTTGTCACTTTCCATTCATTGATCATGAATAAATGATGAGTTCAGTGTTTCTAGTTCATCTTTTTGGGGATATGAGATTGATTAAGACAAGTCGGATATTAAATTTCAAGAGAGTTTGACCCAGGCTTTCTCATTAGTGTCATGATAATGCAAATGTTCTTGGGGAAATACAAATGTTTAGCATATTTAAATAACTGATGGGATCTCTGAAAGGGGGGGGGAATAGTGAGTTGGGAAATGATGAATGGAAATTGGGAAGTATATTTAATCTGTATTTCACACTAATGTTTACAAGATATTGGCAAAAATTGTAATGAAGATGGAGATGATGAGAATTTAATTTGCTGGGCTAATTGCAGGGCAATGGGATGCACATTATATTTCAATTTAGGTTGAGTTTATTGTCCCATGCACAAGTATGGTGAGGTACAGGTACAATAAAGTTAAGATGTTATTATTTACTCCCTTCTGCAAATTCACTCAACCAAGGTATTTCACTGACAAACTATTTGCTCGATGTACATGGTACACAAATATAAAACTCACGGCAGTGGTTCCCTTTAATATTTTGCAATGTATGAATTTGCTGATTGTGTGATTCGGAAGCAGTCTGCAAGATATCCCAGTTCTAGCACTATCAGGACAGGTAAAACAGCATCTGCTAGAGAAGTTGGTGAACTGAAGGAAGTCTTTCATTGGCCTTAGACAATTAAGGGGCAGCTGTTAAAGATTGAGACAAGTTACAATGTATTGACCCTTTTGCTATTGCCTGCTTGTTTTCAGACTTTTTATCTCCTTTTTATCCAGAAAACAAAATTTCAATGATTTAACATTGAAAACTAAAGAGTAAAGATATTCCAGTCTACATGTTTCATCCTTGATACATGAGACCTAAACTCTCAATTATGCTTAATACAATTGTTCTTGAACTCTGCAAGACTTAGAAGAAAGGCCACTGTTGCATCTGTGCAAAGCACCTTATTATATCCCACCGAAACATTACAAAACTTCTTGTAAAATTGGCAAAGATGTGACAATGCTTAGATGGGTCTTAAAGTAGATGCATCACCAAGAAACGAATGTAGCCTTGGTTGCTCAGGGAAGTAAGGACCAAAATCACTCGCCCTACATCCACATATAGTTGTTCACCATTCTACCAGTGGAAGCAGTTTCTCTCGCTCTTCACTCTGCATAGATGCTTCATGTCTTTGGACATCACAAGGAGACAATCCTCCGCTTCTCCAGTCTTCTACCAACTCGAGTTGTTCATCCCTGAAATGATTCCACTGAACCTGTCCTGCAACTTCATATCCTCTCAGACTGCTCGCACGCTCTCTCTCTCGCTCGCACGCTCTCTGTCTCTCTCTCTCTCTCACATATTCTGGCCACCTTTGAGCATTCACAGTACTATTATGCAGGTATGATGTGAGATGACATTTATTCTTGCTTTCTATGTGCACCTATTCATTATACAAAGAGTTGAAACTTGAGGTACTTTGTAGGGTTGAAGATGACATGGTAATTTATGCCAGTGAGATGGAGCATAAAACAAAGAACAACACAGGAACAGGTCCTTCAGTGCCCAATGTTTGTACTGAACATGATGCCTGGCTGAACTGATCTCATCTGCCTATACATGATCCATATCCCTCTATTCCCTGTACTTCTATCTGACTATCTAAAAGCCTCTTAAAAGCCACTATCATATCTGCCTCCACCACCACCCATGGCAATGCATTCCAGGCCCCCACCACCTTACGTATAAATTAAAAACCTGCCCCATTATACTTTTCCTCTCTCACCTTCTAGCTACGCCATCTAGTGTTCGACATTTCCACCCTGGGAACAAGCTTCTGCCTGTCTATCCTCTCTATTCCTCTCATGAACTTGTATACTTCTATCAAGTCTCCCCTCAGCCTCCAACCTTCCAGAGAAAACAATCCAAGTCTATCCAACCTCTCCCATGTAGTGAAACCCTGTAATCCAGGTAAAATACGTCATATAATTCCTGCCACCTTTGAGCATTGCTAGTACTACCATGCTGGCATGATACAATGATGTGGGACAATGTTTGTCCTTGCTTTCAATGTTTATGCAGCACCTATTCATTATATAGCCAGCTGAAATTTGAGGTACACTATGGGCAGCGTGGTGACACAGCAGTAGAGTTGCTGCCTTACAGCACCAGAGACCCGGGTTTGATCCTGACTATGGATGCTGCCTGTACGGAATTTCTCCCCATGACCTGCATGGGTTTTCTCTGGGAGCTCCAATTTCCTACCACACTCCAAAGACATACAGGTTAGTAGGTTCACATCAGTCTGAAGAAGGGTTTCAGCCCAAAACGTTACCCATCTCCTTCGCTCCATAGATGCTGCTGCACCCGCTGAGTTTCTCCAGCATTTTTGTGTACCTTCGATTTTCCAGCATCTGTAGTTCCTTCTTGAACAGGTTAGTAGGTTAATTGGTTTGTTTAGTGTGTGTGTAGGATAGTGTTAGCGTGTGGGGATTGCTGGTTGTCACGGACTCGGAGGGACGAAGGGCTTGTTTCAGCTCTGTATCTATAAAACAAAATATGTAGAGTTGAAGATAACTTTGTGATTCATGCCGTTGAGATAATTCAGAAAAGTCAATTGAATCATGAAACGCTAGTTATTTAATGTCCCATGAAGAAATGCGTGACCTTAAAAAGAACAATTCCAAATAAATAGGCAATCATTTTGTCTTTAAATCTCTTCACCATTTTTGCAGCAGCATCTGAACAATGATGTGAAATAGCTACTCTGTAGATGAACAGTAACCATGGCAGTGAATAAGAAGCAAAGTGCCGAACACGAGATTCAACTGCTTAAAACTGTTCTCAAAGCAGTGGTAGCACTCTTGCCTCTGAATAAGAAGAATGGGGATTTATGTCCCAATTCAGAGACTAGGATATATTTACATAATTGAAAAGGAGATTTTTATTCTTCTGGATGAAATTAAACAGATCAATGGCAATATTTTGACAGAGCAATAGAACTCCTTTACAATCTGAAGGAGGGCCCCAACTCGTTCATGTTCTCCAGAGATGCTGCCTGACCTGCTGAGTTACTCCTGCACTTTGTGTCCTTCTTAGTAAGCCAGCATCTGCAGTTCTTTGTTTCTAAATTAGTCGGCGGCACAGTGGCTCAGCGGTGGAGTTGCTGCCTTACAGCGCCAGAGACCCAGGTGCGATCCTGACTACTGGTGCTGTCCATGTGATGTTTCTACATTCTCCCTGTGACCGCATTGGTTTTCTCCGGATGCTCCGGTTTCCTCCCACACTCCAATGACATACAGGTATTGAAGGCTAATTTGCTTTGATAAAATTGTAAATTGTTCCTAGTGCGTAGGATAGTGCTAGTGTTCAGGGGGCCTGGTGGATCAATGTTTCCGTGCTGCATCTTTAAAGTCTACATTCGAAAGGAATTACCCTGTTCCCACTCTTGACTTGATTTCACCTTGGACCTGTATCATTAAGTCTATTACTTTCTCCACAGATGCTGCCTGATTTGGTGCATATTTCAAGCATTGACCATTTCTATTTTGCAATGAGTTTATTGGTAATAATCGCACTATTGTTTGTGGAAAATGTTGTACATGAATCTGCGTCACATTTACAACAATGATTAGAGTTTAAAACATGTGCTTCACTGGCTTCAAAACCCTTTGGGATGCTTGAAAGTTCAGTGGGAATAAACAAGAGTGCAATAATCCACAGCTGCACGGCAATTTGCAATAATAGCTGTGTATAATGTGCAAACACTTTCTCCCCAAGTACAGATGGCAATTAGATTTTTAGATTTATTTTAACTTTCTTAGAAATGTTGTTGCTGATTTTTTTCCAAGTTAAACATATTGAATATCATGTCCAGATAAACTGGTAAAGCTTTGTATAGATTGAGAATGAGATATAGAAACATAGAAACATAGAAATTAGGTGTAGGTATGTTACAAAACCTACCTGAATCGTCATTGGGAATCTGCCCTCAGCCATGTCGGCGATTTTGGCGCTGTTTGGAGGGGGCGGGTTTAAAACGCGATTTTTACTAGGCTGTACTAATCGCACATGTTCAGCCTAGTAAATCATTAACGAAAAATCGCTGCAAGACCCGGTCGCAAAAGGTATTATTAGTTTTATAGGCCTCGATAATATAGTTATAATAGTTTTAAAATTACTCTCTGATTTCGCAACCTCTCGCAGCCCCAGGGTTTTATAAAGCAAACAATTAAAGGTATGTACCTTATTTTTACATTAAATGGGGCATATATATATAACCCTGAATATCAAGTTATTTATAACGAATAGTTCATTTTGGGCTTTTTATATCCCGCAGTATTTTTCTCGGCATTTGAGGGCACTAATCCAGCGCTATGTCAACGTTCTAAACCAGCGCGTTCCACATGAACCCACTAGAAAGCCGATTTAAATGGGCATTTATTTACAGCAATTGAACACTAAATTCCTTCCATTTGGCCTATAAATTAATGTAAATTAGATATAAAAATCATGTTATATTGTGAATTATTTGTGAATAATCTTTGGACACTTAGGCTATTTAAAAATGTTAATCTTTCCTTAAGAAATGGGCGTTTGACTATCCAAGATCACAGCTTTTTTGTAATGTCCATTGAAAATCAATAGGGAACAAGATGCTAATTTCCGAGTATGAAAATGGTCATAACGTTTTTAATACTTGAGATATGAAAGTGAATTTGGTGTCAAATTAAACTTATTGTTATGCTTTATCTGATGGGATAAATTGCAGACTTGATTTTTTAAATCTCAAAATTTTGTAACATTGCTATTAGGTGCAGGAGTAGGCCATTCGGCCCTTCGAGCCTGCACCGCCATTCAATATGATCATGGCTGATCATCCAACTCAGTATCCCGTACCTGCCTTCTCTCCATACCCCCTGATCCCCTTAGCCACAAGGGCCACATCTAACTCCCTCTTAAATATAGCCAATGAACTGGCCTCAACTACCCTCTGTGGCAGAGAGTTCCAGAGATTCACCACTCTCTGTGTGAAAAAAGTTCTTATCTCGGTTTTAAAGGATTTCCACCTTATCCTTAAGCTGTGATCCCTTGTCCTGGACTTCCCTAACATCGGGAACAATCTTCCTGCATCTAGCCTGTCCAACCCCTTAAGAATTTTGTAAGTTTCTATAAGATCCCCTCTCAATCTCCTAAATTCTAGAGAGTATAAACCAAGTCTATCCAGTCTTTCTTCATAAGACAGTCCTGACATCCCAGGAGCACTGCAATTCAACAGATGAATGAAGGGAACACTATTTTTATGATGTAGAAAAAGAACTGAAGATGCTGGTTTACGAAATGATACCAAGTGCTGGAGTAACTCAGTGGGTAGGTGACATTTTGGGTCAGGACCCTTCAGATTTATTATGGGGGAGGGGGGGAAACAGAGCTACGAGAGGCAGGACGGAGTGTGGCAGGGGATACTGTAAGTAGATGCAGGCAAGGGAGATTTCTGATAGGCAGATGGTTGGAACAAAGCCCATAAATTAAAACTGATGGTGTGAGCCAAAAGGATTGAAGAGTTTCAAATTGTGAAGCCAGAGACAGGAATGTTGGGGAGGGGAGAGATAGATGCGAGTCTGGGGAGGGGGGAAAGGGACATGTGGGGGAGGGAGAGTCATTGTAGGGAGTTGCCTAAAATTAGTTGCCTAATTTTAAATTGCTAAATAATAAGGGTTACTATCTTTGATATTTGGTGAAAGACATTATCCTGCAGTTTCTTGTGATTTGCCAGACAGGATGACTAACAAAGGAATTACCAACATGCATAAACAGAGTGGATATTTTGCGTCGTATACACTTCATCAGACCTCTCTATTTCCACAGATGGCTTCCAGTTCTTCCAGCATTTCCATGTTTGGCTTAAAATCTAGCATCTGCAGTTTTACTTGCTTATCATTAGTGCAGATTATTTTACACATCTTAGACTGTTGGTTCATTTCTATGCTGTTATTGGGCAAACGAGCCATCCTATCAACAACTAGAAAGTGGTCCTGAGCTACTATCTCTCATTGGAGACCCTCAGACTTTAGTGGATTTTATCTTGCACTAATTGTTATTCCCTTCATCATGTATCTGTACACCGTGGATGGATCGATTGTAATCATGTATAGTCTCACTGACTGGTTAGCACACCACAAAAAGCATTTCACGGTACCTCGGTACATGTGACAATAAACTGAACTCTATAGGTTACAGAGAAGTTGCATTAGAGTTGATTCCTGAGGATACAGCATATTCACCAGTGTGGCCAAAACATTTACTCCTAAAGAGCAGTCCTGGAGCAGAAATCCAACCCGTTTGCTCAGTGTGACAGGACTCCTGAATTTTAACATTAAGTTAGTGTGCCAGATAAATTTTTAAGAAGCTACCATTACGTTGTGGAAAGTAACAACAGTTTGGGTGGCATGGTGGAGCAGTGGTAGAATTGCTGCCTTACAGCACCAGATACCTGGGGTCGATCCTGACTGTGGGTGTTGTCTGCATTGAGTTTGGATGTTCTCCCTGTGACTGCATTGACACTCCAAAGACGTACAGGGTTGGAGGTTAATTGACTTTGATAAAGTGTAAATTGTCCCTATTGTATAGGATAGTGCTGGTGTGTGTGTTGATCGCTGGTCGGCATGGACTCAATGGGCCGAAGGGCCTGTTTCTATGCTGTATCACATCTAAAGTTTATCTGCAAGTCATTGGATGGCCTGAAAGGAGACACAATTGGAATGAGTTACTGTGCTAGCATTGGCTCATGTTAATATAAACCAGCATTTCAATCACACCAGTATCTTAAACCGGATCTACAGGAGAGAAATTGGTTAATAACTTGCTACTAACCAGGTTGGGGATTAGCATTCACTTGACAACAGGAAGTCAAGTGAAACAATTTGTGGGCAAGAACCTATTTTCCTCTGTTTTCAAAGTATAAATCCCCAGAAGCGTAGGATAAGGTAAACATATCTGCTGACTGCTAGATCACTGCAGGTCTTCAACCATTTTATGGCATTTCCATTATTAGCATTGTAAAGAATTGCACCTCGTGCTTAATCTTGCTGTGGCTTTCATAGAGTTGATGCATTTGTTGAATAATTATCCATCAAATGCACGGCATGAAATTAAGTTTAATAATTAACAGTATTAGTCATCTTTAATAACATGTTATTGTTAACATGACAGCCAAACAAAATTTTGTGCAAAAATAGAACACAAGTGTGAGCTTCCATATTCATCTGGCTATAGAATTGTGTTGGGAATTAAATATTTAACAAAATATATTACATTTCATTTCTGTCCTTTCTCCTGGTAGTCAAATCTTTATTTCTTTTCTTCACAATATTTACTTAATTTGATGTTGAAATCACATGCATAACATGTATTAACTCATCTCCCATTCCCAAACTTGTATCCATTTTTTTTAAGACTTCCAAGATGGCGCTCAACACAGATGACTATTTTCCTGCAAGGCACAGAAGCAGATCCACGAACTTGTATTACAATCGCCCCACACTCATAAATGTCTATTCCTACAGCAACATTTAGGCAATAGGTGCAGGAGTAGGCCATTTGGTCTTTGAGGCAGTACTGCCATTCAATGTGATCATGGCTGATCATCCACATTCAGTACCCTGTTCCTGCCTTCTCCCCATATCCCCTAACTCCGCTATCTTTAAGACCTCTATCTAACTCTCTCTTGAAAGCATCCAGAGAACCGGCCTCCACCGCTTTCTGAGGCAGAGAATCCCACAGGTTCACAACTCTGTGTGTGTGAAAAAGTATTTCCTCATCCCTGTTCTAAATGGCTTACCCCTTATTCTTAAACTGTGGCCCCTGGTTCTGGACTCCCCCAGCATCAGGAACACGTTTCCTGCCTCTAGCGTGTCCAAACCTTAATAATCTTATGTTTCAATAAGATATCCTTTCATCCTTCTAATATCCAGAGTATACAAGCCCAGCTCCATTCTATCAACATATGATAGTCCCGCCATCTCAGGAATAAACCTGGTGAACCTACGCTGCACTCACTCAATAGCAAGAATGTCCTTCCTCAAATTTGGAGACTAAAACTGTGCACAATACTCCATGTGTGGTCTCACTAGGGCCCTGTACAACTGCAGAAGGACGTCTTTGCTCCTATACTCTTGTTATAAAGGCCAACATGCCATTCACTTTCTTCACTGCCTGCTGTACCTGCATGCTTACTTTCAGTGACTGATGAACAAGGATCCCCAAGATCCCATTGTACTTCCCCTTTTCGTAACTTGACACCATTTAGATAATCCGCCATCCTGTTTTTGCTAACCTCACATTTATCCACATTGAACTGCATCTGCCCACTCACCCAACCTGTCCAAATCGCCCTGTATTCTCATTGCATCCTCTTCACAGTTCACACTCCCACCCAGCTTTGTGTCATCTGCAAATTTACTAATGTTACTTTTAATCCTTTCATCTAGATCATTAATGTATATTGTAAATAGCTGCGGTTCCAGCACCGAGCCTTGCGGTACCCCACTAGTCACTGCCTGCAATTCTGAAAGGGACCCGTCAATCCTACTTTTTGTTTCCTGTCTGCCAACCAATTTTCTATCCATGTCAGCTCTGGCTCTCCCTTGTCAATTTTCCTAGTTACATCCTCAAAAATTCCAGAAGATTAGTCAAGCATGATTTGCCCTTCATAAATCCGTGCTGACTCGGACCAATCCTGCTACTGCTATCCAAATGTGCCGCTATTTCATCTTTTATAATTGACTCCAGCATCATCCCCACCACCGATGTCAGGCTAACTGGGCTATAATTTCCGCCTTTCTTAAAAAGTGGGATAACGTTAGCTACCCTCCAATGCACAGCAACTGATCCTGAATCTATAGAACATTGGAAAATGATCACCAATGCATCTACGATTTCCAACGCCACTTCCTTAACTACCCTGGGATGCAGCCCATCAGGCCCTGGGGATTACCTGCCACACCTTGTCCTACCTCTCCTCTGTCCCAGCTTTCCTCCCCCTCCCCTCCCCCCAACAATCAATCCAAAGAAGGGACCCGACCCAAAAAGTCACCCATGCATTTTCTGCAGAGATACTGCCTGACCCACTGAGTTGCTCCAGCACTTTGTCTTATTTTGTGAACCAGCATCAGCAGTTCCTTATTTCCATAATAGCAACATTGTGGACTAAACAAAAGGACTATAAAATGGAGCTGTCAAAAGATTACCTGTAAATTGCATTGGTACGGCAAATGGTAAACAATTACATTTAATATTAGTTTGCCAAATCGGTGATTGATGTATTATTCAAGTTGCCAGGCCCTCTATTTTCTCATGCAATGACTAGCAATAGCAACACAATAGCCCACTCTCACTGAGAGATCATTGTGGCTTAGGGAACAGTTTTATTCTGGTCTGGAGAAATCACGACCTGAAACATGGCCTGTCCTTTCTCGACAGGAATGCTGACTGTCCTGCTGAGTTAATCTAGTTGCAACTACAGAGCTGCAAGTTCCTTCAATCTTTGTCTTTTAAAAATAAAATGAGAAGACATTAAGAAAATCAAAGGATTTTGGCTTGGTGGAGGAAACAAGCTAAAAGATGGGCTGTGATCTTAATGAATGGGTAGGTGGGAATGCAGCGCCAATTGGCCTAGTCCTGCCTCTGTTTCTTTATTCCTATGTTGCATGCTAAGGAATTGAAGTTTTTTTTTAACTGTACTTGTTTCATATTCTTCAGGTTAATGTTGGTAGCTCTGTGCAATAGTGGAATTTCAATGTCATGACAAACTAAGGTGCTGAGGCTCATTCATAATTCAGTCCAGGTTGCCGGGGTCTATCTTTCACTGTGCATGTGACAACCATACTCTTTGCCTGTATTAACCTTGGGACCTCTTGAGCTGATATCATTGAATGTGGGCCAACTTCTGTGCTTTATATCCATTCCATTAAGGATGAGGCCAAGAGAATAGCATTCATGTTCCTTACTGCCTGAAGAGAAATATCATTCACAAGAGGCGCTAAATTGAAATAATGATGTCCAACCAGAGATTCACTTAACCCATACATGCAATAGGTTTACAGGAAAAATATCCCCATGTAAAACACAAAGCAAAAATACATTCCTTCAGTGCTGAGAATCAGATTCTGAAAATTTGGGGCAAGATTGGAAAAATGAAGTCAATGCTTTCCAACTAGAAAACCCATTGATCATTTGGTCTGCTATATATTGGCTTGCTAGTGCACAGACTGCACTCTGTTTTCAATTTAGATCGGTGTCAAAAGCAGAAATTCAACAATTACCATTGGCAGACTTGAAATGGATGAAAGACACAAAATGCTGGAGTAAAAGGTATGAAGAGGTACAAACAATTTAGTCCTTTGTACCACTTCGTATCTCTAGTTTCCCTCTCCCCTTACTCCCAGTCTGAAGAAGGGTCCCAACCCGAAATGTCACCAATTCCTTTTCTCCAGAGATGCTGCCTGACCCGTTGAGTTACTCTGGTGTTTTGTGTCTCGTGTGTACATGATGTAAACCAGCATGTGCAGTTTCTTCCTACACCATGCATTTGTACTGAATCGATTATGAAATATGAGCACCACGACTGTTAAATTTGAACTACTGTAACATAAGGAAAATATCAAAAGATTACTTCCAGACAGAAGAAAATAAACAATCTGGTATTTTTATGACAACTGCTGTGAAGTATAGCCAATTGCTTTTATACTTGCTACAATCTCCAATATTAATCTTCAGGATTCTTAAAGTGGTGAATTTACTTGAGAATTCACTGGTTCTGCATCTGTAAGTAGTTTCAACACAACTTTTTCCACTGAACCTGCATTGAGTTTACAGTTCGACAGTTTGAGAGGCCATAGGAAAATATTAAATCCAGTGCCATGCCAAGATATCCAAGATATTTAATGGAGGGCATTAGCAAGAGGGCATAGCTATAAGGTGAAAGGGGGAATGTTTAATGGAGATGTGTGGAGCAATTTGTTTACATTTTACAATTTTAGTGGGGGCCTGGATCGCATTACCAGGAGTGGTTGTGGAGGCAGGTACAATAGTAGCATTTAAGAAGCTTTTAGAGAGGCACATGCAAATGCAGAGAATGTCCAAGATATATTGGATTAGGACCGATGCGCTATGGATTTAATTTATTTTATATAATGATATTCTTTCTTTTCAAATGGTGAACCCTGCAAGTATAGTAGCATAGAAATGGCCATTCTTCCAATTCCATCAATGCCAGCATGTTATTTTAACAAATCAGGTTCATGATTATTTTATTCCATGGTTAGTTGTTCATTGAAGGAGTCTTGTCAAGCAGCTGAATAAGGAAAACTAATCTATTTGTGCCCTTTCTATTTGTTAACAACACAAATACGTGCTTTAGCATCTGTTGAAGTGTTTGCCCATACGTTGCAGTTCCACCCTTTTTTTTCCCCAGTGGTAATGTCCAACACTAGAGGGCATAGCTATAAGGTGAGAGGAGGAAAGTTCAATGGAGATGCTCGGGGCAAGTTTTTTTTTGTCTTGAATGAGGGTCGTGTCTATGTATGGATTCTTGATTGCTGTTAGTTTAATGTACAATGTTCATACCTTGAGTGGTCAACTGTAAGAGCCTTAGCTGTGATGCATCCATGGGCAAATTATTTTTATTTAAATCTCATTATTCAGATATTTTGTGGATGAAAGCATCCTAGTGTTCCCTTAGAGTTGTGCAAGTCTCAAAAATACCAATGTCTTTTCCAGTCATAAGTTCCAGGAGCAGAATTAGACCATTCGGCCAATCAAGTCTATTCTGCCATTCAATCATGGCTGATCTCTCTTCTCTCTCAACCCCATTCACCTGTGTTCTCCCCATAACCTTTTACACCCCTGCTGTCAATCTCCATTTAAAAATAGTCAAAACTGGAATCTGAAAAATGAAAAAATCTAAAAATAGAATTGGTTTTATAGTATTTTCTTCAAACTAAAGTATGAAGCAATAATCTTAACTGGAAGAGTGCTTCAGATAAGCAGCGATGAATGAATCTGTGGATGGAAGTGGTCCTTATCTAACACTAAAGCAAATGACAGGGAATCATTTGGAGGAATGAAAGACAACTAAACTGCAGTATTTCTTCAGCAAATAAAATCATACCATCACTGAATTGGTGGTCTATGCCTCTCAAAAATGAAGGAAATGTTCTTAGTAGAAATATGTGTAACGCTACCCAATTTCCTCAATACCAGAAAGGCTGGTCTATAGGAAAATAATATGCACAGGTCCACTGGGCAGCGCAGAGGTAGAGTTGCTGCCATACAGCGTCAGAAACCTGGGTTTGATCCTGACTCTGGGTTCTGTCTGTATGGAGTTTGTACATTCTCCCTGTGACCACATGGCTTTCCTCCAGGTGCACCAGTTTCCACCCACATTCCAAAGACTTGCACGTTTGTACGTTAATTAGCTTCTGTTAATTGGCTTCGGTAAATTGTCCCTAGTGTGTAGGATAGGACTGGTGTGCATGTGATCGCTATTCAGCATAGACTAGATGGGCCGACTAGATGTTTCCTTGCTGTATCCTTAAACTAAAGGTTGATAGCCTGGTTCTTTTATTTTCAATTTAGATTGTAAAAACATCATTAGTTAAGCATCAGGGCCATAGAAAATAATGTCCATAACTTCTGCATTTGGAAAAAAATATTCCTGATATTTATGTTATTGATGATGAAGGGTTCGCCGTCAAATTCAGCAGTCTTTACTACTTGGTCGTTATGAAAGTTCAAATTGGATCCTTTCCAGAAATTTATGCTCAACAATCAAGGAATAAAATATGCTTTCATTTCTTCCTTGCTGCAAGAATCATTTTTTTTCAGAATAGCCAAAGACGATGAGTCCATTGCCATTCACCAACCCACTCAAATCTGCTGGACTAGACCTGCTGAAATGATTCTCTCCTTATAGGCAGTCATCCTGTCAGCAGTCAAAATCTGACTGTCATTGTAATACAATGCAGAAGTATTGGGGTTTAACACAATTGGATGTATAACTAAAGGAGATGTGCTGGGCAAGCTTTTTACACAGACTGGTGGGTGCCTCGAATCTGCTGATGTAACCCAGTCAATCACACCAATCAGACTCGCTACCATTGGCTGCATCTACACACCATGCTGCCTCAGAGAAGCAGCTAAATCTACCTGCGCCCGTCCAGCAGAAGCTTTAAAGTGTGCCCCACCAGACTAGGGAGCAACTTCTTCCCCTCTGTAATCGGTCTTCTCAACGGTCCTTCATAGCTAGGGTACTGTCTGATTCTCCTCCACCCCACTGCCACAGACAGTGGACTTTGCCTCTGGAACTGGTGCACTACAATGCTGAGAACTATGTTCTGCACTCTGTATCTTTCCCTTTGCTTTACCTCTTGCACTTCAGTTTGGCCTGATTGTATTTATGTATAGTATTATCTGACCTGTTTGTGTAGCATGCAAAGCAGATATAATAGTGGCACTGGATAGCCACATGGATATGCAGAGACTGGGGGAATATGGATTGAATGTAGGGAGAGGAGATTAGTGTAACTTGGCATCATGTTCAGCACAGACATTGTGGGCCGCATGGCCTGTCCTGTGCTGTTGTGATTACGTTATTTTCGAACATAGAACATTGCACTTAATGCCATGCGGAAAAGCTAAAGTGATCCACATCGAACGTCATATTTTTTAAATGTTTAAATATTTTCCTGTGTAAAATGACAGAACAAAACTAGTGGATTCTGATGTTTACTGTCAAGGTGGCGAAAAGGAAATCAGATCTTGTATTACTCCTCCATAATTGTAAGACTCCTCCATAATTAACGTTTAAGTGCAGAAAGGTTCAAAAGAAAAAAAGCAGCCATTTCTAAAGTAGCTGATTGGTAAATTAGCCACAGCCTTTTCCTTTCAATGCTTTCAGTGGTGGTTTGGGGTGACATAATTGATGAAGATACTGAAACATTGAAATAAACTCTGTGGGTGCAGTAGCAGTACGGCTTGTAAATCCTTGGAAATTATTGTGAAGGCAGGAGTGGTATGCTGGTTTTTGGGACAGACATACGATCTCCTAAAAGATTCATGGCACGAGATGTCTGGCTAACGATGTGATCTTTTGAATTACCCCAAGCCCCTTGAGCAGTGTGCCATGGTACAGCAGCCTTCTGCTTATCTACAGTATTTGTACAGGATTTCAAAGCAATGGCTATACGATGCACAAAGTGTTTGGCTTGCAGCAGCATCACAAATCACCTGGAATGCTTTTATGCCTTGCACATCCCTTTGCTTGCAATTATGTCTGCATTGGTAATAAATAGTCGCTCACTGCTATTACCTAAAAGAAGCCTAATCTTGAACCGGATCATCAACAGCAGTTTCCCTTTGCATCGAGGAAGTTGTGCATTCATCTTTTTTACTTCTGTTCAAGGATTTTAAACTAGTCCCACCACACTTTCATATGAACGCATTTTAGTTTAATTTAGAGATGCGGCAAGGAAACTGGCACTTCGGTCCATCGTGTCTGTGCCGACCAGCGATCCCTGTACACCAGCACAGGTGCTGAGCTTTGTACTCTTGTTTATTAGGATAAAAGCCTTTTTATGTACAAGATCATGCGAGGAATAGATGGGGCGAATGCATAGTCTTCTACACAGGGTAGGAGAATGAAGAACCAGAGGACATAGTTGGGGGGGGGGGGGGGGGGGGGGGGGGGGGGGGGGGGGGGGAAGAGGTAATGGGACCCTGAGGGGCAACGTTTTTTACGTAAGGGATGGTTGGTGTATGGAACGAGCTGCCGGAGGAGGTAATTGAGGCAGGTGCCATTGCAACATTCAAGAAACATTGAGACGGGTACATGGATAGGACAGGTTCAGAGGGATATGGACCAAGTGCTGGCAGGTGGGACTAGCGTAGATGGGACATGTTGGTTGGTGTGGGCAAGTTGGGCTGTAGGGCCTGCTTTCACACTATGACTGTATGAGTTTAACTTACTCCGTGTCTTCTCTGCGCTTGGGTCGACAACTTACCCTTTCGTTGTCTGATAACCCTGTATTTTCAAAGATGGTTGGATTCCCCTCAAAATGTCTACTGCCTACATTAATGTAGCTTTTACTGTGGGACATAGCTAACACGGACCCTGTGCGAATATTTAGACATACAGAGAACTGGATTCAATTCCCATCATTGTGCTAACTCTATGCCATGCCTTTGCAACTGGCATTGGTACAAGGCAGAGTAAGTTTTGGCTGGAATGTTCCTTTTAAAATGAAGCCTCATCTGTTGACAGATGGCACTGAAGCAGGTGGGATGTGTTTAACACAGTGATCATCCACAGGTTGGGGATGGTTCAATTCCTAACTTGGACTTTAGATTTCTCGTGTCTAAATGGATGTGATGCACCTGTGATTCTGTTAACATATTCCAGTAATATGTCGGTGGTAATTGGAAATTTCAAATTAATTAACGATTAGCTTGAAGACTGACTGACTTACTCGGCCTGCACTGCAGAAGATTAACAATCATCATAGGCTTAACCAGTTCTGGGTACATTTTTAAAAAATAGTAGAAATTTAGCATCTTGCATATTTAAAATAAAGATAAACACCAATCAAGGAAAGTTACCTTTAGCCAACTGAATTATGTGAAATAAACGAGCAACTTTCATTAGAGTCTGCTGCTATTGTATATTTTTGGACCTGTGGTGTGAAAATTAAAGCTGTACAGGGTACTTGCATCAGCCATTGTCTGTGCACAAATGTTTTCTCTGGAGACCATTGGCAACCATGATTAATCCTATATTGGCAATAATGTAATGAACAAATTCATGATATAAGCGTTAAAGTTTCAGAAGACATGATTAAATGTTCAAACATGTACCATCACATTGCAATCTAGATTAGTTTAAAATCTATTTTGTTATTGAAATAAATTTGATATATATATATTCTGGAGTATGGTGTACAATTTTGGTCGCCAAATTATAGGAAAGATGTCGACAAAATCGAGAGAGTACAGAGGAGATTTAGCAGAATGTTGCCTGGGTTTCAGCAACTAAGTTACAGAGAAAGGTTGAACAAGTTAGGTCTTTATTCTTTGGAGCGCAGAAGGTTAAGGGGGGGACTTGATAGAGGTCTTTAAAATGATGAGAGGGATAGACAGAGTTGACGTGGATAAGCTTTTTCCATTGAGAGTAGGGAAGATTCAAACAAGAGGACATGATTTGAGAATTAATGGGCAGAAGTTTAGGGGTAACATGAGGGGGAACTTCTTTACTCAGAGAGTGGTAGCTGTGTGGAATGAGCTTCCAGTGGAAGTGGTGGAGGCAGGTTTGATTTTATCATTTTATAATAAATTGGTTAGGTATATGGACGGGAAAAGAATGGAGGGTTATGGTCTGAGTGCAGGTAGATGGGACTAGGGGAGAATAAGTGTTCGGCATGAACTAGAAGGGCCGAGATGGCCTGTTTCCGTGCTGTAATTGTTATATGGTTATAATTAGTTAAGAGATACAGTGTGGAAACGGACACTTTGGCCAACAGAGTCCATGCCGACCAGTGACCTCCACACACTAGCACTATCTACACACTGGGGGCAATTTACAATTTTACCAAGGCCAATTAATCTACAAACTTGTATGTATTTGGCATGTGGGAAGAAACGAGAGTACCCAGAGAAAATCCAAGCAGCCACGGGGAGAACATATGAATTCTGTACAGACACCACCTGTAGTCAGAATTGAACCCAGGTGTCTGGTACTGTAAGGCAGCAACTCTACCACTGCACCACCATGCACCCTGTTCTTTCCTTTTTATTCACTAATCAATTTGTCCCATAGATAAAGGGGCCACAGTCCCTACAACTAGAGGGTACAGCTTTCAGGTGAGAGGGGACATTTTTAGAAGGAGCATTTTTATCAGACAGAAGGTGGTGCATAGATGGATCGAGCTGCCAGAGTGGGAGAGATTAGTACAATTATAAAAATCAAAAGCCACATGGACTGGTGCATGGTTAGGAGAGGTTTGGCACAGGTGAGGCACAGGCAGGTGGGACTAACTTGGTTTGGCAACTGTTCGCCTTGGTTGATTTGGGCCTAAGTGACTTTTTCCAAATTTGAATGACTCTAAATTTTCCTTACTTTGTTTCTTTTTTCAAAAAAGTCCTTCCAACATAATGTAGTAGAACAATAGGCACAACTTTGCTAATTATAATGATAGTCTAAATTTATTTGGTTGGTGGCAAAACTGGAACAAGGAAATAGTACCTTCCTATGATTGGCACTGCACTTGCCTTACACCCATCTGTTTTCCTCCCTCCTGTCCTGAAGGCCATCACTTGGTGGGGTGGAGTTCTATGAACAATGTCTATCACCATTATCTCACCAAATCACTTAATATTTTGTTTCGCCAATGGATGATTAGATCTTGCAAACACAGCAAGCTATGCAGCATAGAAGCACCATCCTTACCCACCTCTGATGGGTACCCGTAAAAGGGACCGCATCACCCCGATTCTGGCCTCTCTCTACTGGCTCCCAGTACGGTACAGAATCAATTTCAAGCTCCTCCTATATGTATACAAAACCCTTAATGGGCTTGCCCTCACCTATATCAAAAATCTGCTTCCCACCATTCTACCTCCAGGTCCGCGAACTTGGGGCTACTGACTATCCCGCGGTCCAGGTTTAAGCTCGGGCAACAACGCTTTTGCGGTTTCAGCACCTAGACTGTGGGACAGCATCCCTCTTCTCATCAGAACTGCCCCCTCCATCGACTCCTTTAAGTCCAGACTTAAAATCTATTTCTACTCGCAAGCGTTTCTTGAGGTCCTCTGAGGGAGCGCTGTATGTATTTATGTTTGTATTGTTAGATCTATGTACCATTGTAAGTAGCACGTTAGTACCTGTACTGATGTAAAGCACTTTGGTCAACGAGAGTTGTTTTTAAATGTGCTATAGAAATAAAATTGACTTGAACTCAATACATCCCTTCCTCATAGTCATACAACATGGAAACAGGCCCTGTGGCCCAACTTGCTCATGCCAACCAACATGCCTACATCCCTCTAAACCTATCCTATCCATGTACCTGTCCAAATGTTTCTTAACCATTTTGATAGTACCTGGCTGAACTGCCTCCTCTGGCAGCTCACTCCATACACCCACCACCCTTTGGGTGAAAACAAAAACCTTCCTGTCTTTGGTTATGATTAGGAATATGAGCTTTGAACAATTTCCCCCTGTCTTAGTGCACCTGAATTTCTCATATCTCCTGTCCTTTCAGCCATGAACACCTTAATCAGAAATTAAGCATTTGGATAACTTGCTGAAGTAATTGTGCAAGTCAAAAGAACACAATGTTGGAGTAACTCGGCAGTCAGCCAGCATCTCTGGAGAACATGGATCGGTGAAGTTTCGGGTCAGGACCCTTCTTCAGATTGGTCCTGGCCCAAAACAGTTGTCCAGAGGTGCTGCCATAACCCATTAAGTTACTCCAGCACTTTGTGTCCTTTGGTGTGAACTAGCATCTGCAGTTCCCTGTATCCACATTTTACAGCTCTAGCTAATTTGCTTTCCTGCGGTAGCGGTAGAGTTGCTGCCTTACAGCACCAGATACCCAGGTTTGGCCCTGACTACGGGTGCTGTCTGCATGGAGTTTGTATGTTCTCCCCATATTCGCGTTTGTTTTCTCTGGGAGCTCAGGTTGCCTCCCACACTCCAAGGATGTACGGGTTTGTAGGTTAATCGTAGGTTTGTAGGTAAAATTGTAAATTGGCTCTAGTGTGTGTAGGATTGTGTTGGCGTGCAGGGATCGCTGGTCGACGTGGACTCGGAGGGCAGAAGGACCTGTTTCCTCGCTAAATCTCTGAACTAAACACTTCCTCCAAATAGATTATTTTCCATTAACAATCTTTCACCATGCTCTACGAATAGCGATGGAGAATTTGTTTGATGGCCCATCGTGTTCCTGTTGTGGCTCGATTGGATGTTAGCATTGTATTGTGTCCGGTATTTAATGAACATTGCAGTGAGTGCTATAAATGTAGGATTAATTTAAAATGCCTGTTCAAACACACCAATAAATGGAAGACAAGATATTCTATAAAAATAATAGTGATGTACCAATGAAACTTTCAATTGTTACAACAGAAATTTAAAATTCTATCACGAAAGATGTGAGATTTAATATTTGTATGGAGCCAGCATCTAACTGGCAGCTGAATCTTTACATTGTTCATTCGGGCATTATTGCTTCAGCTGTCAGTTTCAGTGAGATAACGCTTGTGACAAAATGAAACATGATAGAATTTGTGGTAAGGAGCTGACAAATTTGTGATAATATTCTTATCACAGATACGACACAAGTGGCTTTGGTTTTCATGGATGAATGCGTTTCCTGTTATAAAAGCCAATTTCATCCAGTGAGTAGACATGTGTAATGATTTGAGCCCGAGGGGAACCAGAACTATTTAAGAGAAAGGCATGGTGGCTCCCTCCGCATCTTGGCCATAGAAGGAATGAATCAGATTCACACTTTATTCGGCAAGTATGTTTTGCAACATACGAGGAATTTCATTGGCCAGGTCAGTCGTACAATTAAAAGCAACAGATCTCTCAAAAACACATTTTAACATGAACATCCACCACAGTGACCACTGTGATGGAAGGTGAAATAAAGTTCAAGCCCCTTCCCTTAGTTCTCCCTTGGTCATGGGCCTCGAGCCCCGGTTGACGGGATGATCTTGACTCCCGTAGCCGGTGCCATTCGGACCCTCGGCGTCGAGGCGATCAGCTCCCGCATCGGGGGGATGTCGGCTCCCCCGCGCCGGGCGATCAAACCTCGCTTTATTACAAAAGTGCAATTACAGTTCAACTACTGTACCTATCCCACCGCAGGTTCGATCCTCGTGTCTGCCTGATCAAGCCCTCAAGGTCTCGCTAGAACAGAGATACTCCAGAAGGTTACACAGTCCCAATCGCTCTCCCAGAAGATCGATGCTGAACCTCATGGTAGTGGACTTTTATATGTCCCAGGACCTCGAGGGGCCGAACCACATGGGGGTGGCCTCTGAACAATCCAGTTACAGATATCGATTAACCCCATACCCAACCCAATAATACAGCAGCTCAATACATTGTTTTCAAACCCATCTTCTCAAGGAAGCCAACTTAGAAACATTTACCCTGATCTGCTAGAAACCCAGATAAGGCTCAATACCTCATCCAATCGACACTCGGCAAAGTTGAACTCTGCAACATTATTTACAAGGTGTATGGCTGGTTTGCAGCCATCCAATCCATTCTATTCTAATTGACAGGGTCTGCCAATGTTCTTATTCTTTTCTTGCAATTTGTATCTAGGCTCTAGACACACTGGCACCACTCCGCAGCTTGTCCCAGCTCTGCAGAGAGCAATTCCAAATTAACCAAATCTCCCAGCAGCCCTGGAGCTTTTTCCCCATTTTAAAGTCCTAGCCTCTCCAATTTAGCTGGGATTCACATTCCTTCCTTTTTTTTTAATCATATATGATAACCCATCATTTATAATAACCAAAATAGTTCAATAATCAGCTAACCAGATATATATAAGTGTGTCCGTTACATTTTCCATCTATCAGCAACACAAGAAGATAATGTTTCTTCCCTGAATCTTGTCAAGCATCCTGAGTTTTCATGGGCATAACTTTACAATTGTTGTCTGTTGAGTCTTCAACTCCTGAGTTTTTGTGGGCGCGAATTCCCTTCATCCGTGTTGCCACCCATTCTTCCATCGCTTTCCAGTCGAACCTCAACCTCAGGTTCAAGTTCAAGTGAGTTTATTGTCGTGTGTCCCTGATAGGACAATGAAATTCTTGCTTTGCTTCAGCACACAGAACATAGTAGGCATTTACTACAAAACAGATCGGTGTGTCCATATACCATTGTATAAATATATACACACATGAATAAATAGACTGATAAAGTGCAAATAACAGATAATGGGTTGTTAATGATCAGAGTTTTGTACGAGCCAGGTTTAATAGATTGATGGCTGTGGGGAAGTAGCTTTTCCTGAACCTGGTTGTTGCAGTCTTCAGGCTCCTGTACCTTCTACCTGAAGGTAGCAGGGAGATGAGTGTGTGGCCAGGATGTTGTGTGTTTTTGATGATACTGCCAGCCTTTTTAAGGCAGCGACTGCGATAAATCCCCTCGATGGAAGGAAGGTCAGAGCCGATGATGCACTGGGCAGTGTTTACTACTTTTTGTAGTCTTTTCCTCTCCAAAACCTATATTCCTGAAAAAATTGGGACATAGTAAATTACCATCATGCACCCATGCTTTCCCATACATTCACTATAGTTCTGCAAAACTATTCCCATTTGAACCTATTATATTACTCTGCTACTACATCCCTATTCTGTTCCCTAATATACACTTTATTATTCTAGGATCGACACTAATCAACCTTCTTCATACTCACACGATGTTATAATATGTATATCTAATGATGGGATCTCATATAAATTTCAGCTGGGTTCAGTCCAGATTTCCCTACAGGCATGACTCTAATTTAAAGCAAACCATGATAAATGTTCCTATTTAACCAAATTCAGTCTCAGCCTTCAATTTACTATTTCAAATATCAGTGTCCATCTCATCCTTTTCATTCCTCAGCATTGTAGCCGATAACACAATTTCATTCCAATTCCTGTGGAATTCCCAGCTGTTCAAATTTAAAAAATCAATTTCCATATGCTATCAATTTCATCATAAATCCATTCAAGACTGCCAAATCCAGGGACAATTTCTTTCCACCTTGATAATAGAAGCCGCTTTACCATCAAGGGTTAAATAATTCAAATTCATTGGTCAAATATGCATCGCCTCTGCTATTCTCAATACATATTCTACTTTCCCTCTAATTTACTAAGTCTCCCCTCCAGTACCTCTTCTTATTTATGTATGACTCCTCACCATGGTAACTCGTCACTGTGTTGATTCTCTACTATATTGACTCTTCAGGTTCTTTACTATGTTGGCTTCGTTCTCTGTCTTGGGGTTCTCGCTGGTACTAGTTCTTAACTACTGAATAATTCCTTAGTCCGGTCTCTTAAAGGGAAGTCCTGCTGCTCACAATTCCTCTATTGACCGTTTCCAATTCCAACTCCAATTTCAGTTTCAATTTCAATTCCCATTTTATTTTTAAATTTTAATTCCAATTTTAATTCCAACTCTCATATTCCCTGAGTAATTTCATGTTACCAGATCTTCCCAAATTCCATCCTTCTTGATGCCGTTTGAACAACCCTTCCCATCTTTGTCTGCCTTTCTGGGGATGAGATAATAACAATATCAATTAATAATCAAACTCCAATTATTCCTAAGCCAGATTCCACAAGTCTATTCCAAATCTCAAATTTAAAGTCCCTCCAATTCATTACCATACAAATACGAGACCAAATCCAAAATTTATAAATTTATTTCTAATAACCATAATTTAGACACAAATTAGATATTTTACTCCAAACCACAGAGGAATGTTTCGTATTCAGTCAGTCCTTTAAAATGGGGCTTGTCCCAAACGTTGTGATAGGTCGTCTGAGTTATTGCTTTCAAAGATGATTAAAGTGACCTTTACTCTCCTTCCTTTTCTTTCTCCAATAGCTAGGTGATATTAAAGTTGGGCTCTCGGGTTGGTCTTCTTCTTCTTCTGATGGTAGTTTCAATTACAAGGGAGTAGGGATACCGAGGAGCAGCATGCTCTGTCTGCTGCCCTTCCCAAATCTCTTAAAGGGTCAGGACAGAATCAGTTCCTGCTGCTGGTCACCTGTTTCTGGGGAGCTACATTACCTTTTGTTGTCTTCCTACCGTTCTTAAGGGGTCTGTGCATTATTTTACCTCACTCCCCAGGTAGTGTCTTGTTGTATACTGTCCTGCAGGCACAAACTCAGTAACACATTAATGCAATATCTTCTTTTCCCACTCCCGTTCCTCCTGCAGGAAACATCCTCTCCATATCCACTCTATCTAAGCCTTTCATTATCCAGCATGTTTCAATGAGATTGCTCTTCATGCTTCTAAACTAAAGCAAGTGCAGGCCCTCCATAAGTTCCCTACCACTGATTCAGCCTGCAAAGTAATCTTTTTGGTCTCCTGCATCAGCACTACCATGTGCCTTTGCACCTCCAATATCTGAATCCTCTTCCCATTTAGAAAGCAGTCTATGCCTATTTTCGTTCTACCATTGTACCTGACTGTACATTTTTGCTGTGCTGTGTTCTATTTGCACTTCTTTGCTCACTCTCCCAACCTGTTCAAGTCCTTCTACAGCTCGACCTTTCTTCATATCATCCACAAATTTGGCCACACAACAATCAATTACTGCATCCAAATAATACAACAAGTAGCGGACCCAACACCAACCTGCGAGGAACACCACTACTCACCAGCAATCGACCATAAAAGGCCCCCTTTATTCCCACCCTTTGCCTTCTGCCAGTCAGACAATCTTCTAGATGGGGTGAATGCACAGAATCTTTCATCTAGAATACTGGAATCTGAACCAAGGCACATAGATTTAAGGTGAGTGGGAAAATATTTAATAGAAACCCGAGGACAACTTTTGTGGCTGTTGGATAGAACGAGCTGCCAGAGGTAGTTGGGGCAGGTACTACAAACAACATGTCAAATGCAGGCAGGTGGAACTAGTGTAGATGGGGCATGTTGATCGGCATGGGACGAGTTGGGCCAAATAACGTTTTGGTGCTGTATGTCTTAGAGATTTGCTTTGATTGAAAACTAGAGAGTGTCTATTCTTTCCCACCATAATTTGTATTCCTTAATTATTAGACTTTTTACCCCTGTTGCTGCCAACTGGCTGAGACAGAATTGGAGGTTTAAAGGGATATGGGCCAAACAGACTAGTGTGAGTGGGACTGCTTGATCAGCATGGGCAGGTTGGGCTGAAGGGCCTGTTTCAATGCTGTATGACTATGGTTGTGAGGCAGTTACTTCATATTAAATCCTATGAATTTTGCATGCAGGTGTGATTAATCCGAGTATGCCATTTTAAGTGGATGAAGATTATGAAATGATTATTATTCTATTGATTAACTGATTTGAACATGGTCTAACATTGCAAAATTGGATCAGTATGCAGTGCAGATTCTGTGCCTCTGTTTTTCCTTTGCAAGAAGTCAATTTAATATTTCTGCTTTATTGAATTAACATCAAAGTCATTATGATAGTTGTTGACAGTGCACCATTTATGTTTATATGGAATAATTCCCTGTGTGGATCGTCTGCTGTTCTTATAGAAGGTAACCTGTGGGGGGAAAAAATAAATTTTAATTGGGGGGGCAGGAAAGTAATTGGGGCAGCTGCTTTAATCTGCTTCTCACTGAATTAGGAAGCAGAATCCAACTAAATGAAGCTGCAAATATGATACACCACCTAAACTAAATTAATACATTTCACTTCCTGAGGGAGAAGAAAGAAAATAACAATTAAAATCTGAAATAAATTGGTTTCATTGCTGGGCTGTTGTTAAAACTGTCTGTTCCGACATTTTTGAATGAAACAAGACAAATTTATCTCGGACTCAATTATTTCTATGGTCATTCTTGATAAATGACCAATCGTATTTAAAATTACAAACCCAGGAGGAATGTTTAATTTAGAGGTACAGCGCAGAAACAGACCCTTCGGCTCACCAAGTCTGCACCGATCCGTGTACACTAACACTGTACACGGCGATCCGTGTACACTAACACTGCCTGCACACATCAGGGACAGTGATACATGTACACCAAGCCAATTAACCTACATACTTGTACATGTTTGGAGTGTGGGAGGAAGCCGAAGAGTGCGGGAGAAACCGGAGAAAACCCACAGGGAGAACGAGCAAACTCCGTACAGACAGCACCCGTAGTTGGGATCAAATCAGGGTCTCTGGCACTACAAGAGCTGTAAGGCAGCAACTCAACAGCTGTGCCACCATGCTGCCCTGTTACAGAACTAAGTGACCCAAAGTGTTCAAAAGTTAAATGTCCAAAAACCATCATCTTATACATTTATTTCCACTTTTCACCAAAAATACTCCATGTCCTATCATTCCACCCCCACCTCTTTCTACCATTCCCTCTGCAAATCCTTGGTTCATTCATCCCTTCCCACCCAAACCACCCCCTCCCCGGATACATTCTGATACAACTCCTGTCCCTATCACTCCTCCCTCAGATACATCCAGGGACCTCAGCTGCCCTTCCAGGTGAGACAGAGGTTCAAGTGGAGTTTTCTCCACTAGGGGCGCCGCATTGACGGCAGCCTCTGCCTACAGCCTGTTTGTCTTTTCAATCTTTTTTAAAATTTTTAGTTAGTTTAAAGTCTGTTTTGGGGGGAAACTAACTTTTCTATGTGGGGTAGCGGGGCAGGGTAAGGGGGAAAATGTTTCCCAGTCACTTCCTGGTAGGGACGTGACTATATCTCCGAGTCACGTCCTCGCCCCCCGCCCCCCACCTCGTGACCTACCAGCTGGATCGGAGTGGCCTTTCCTGCCGGGGACCGGGAACTGGACCAGAGCTGCAGCGGCGGAGCAGCGCTGAATTCACCGCGGAGCGGGTGATGCCTACCTGGATCGCCATTTGAAGCTCCGGAGCGTTGGGCCGCTGCTCCAACATCGTGGAGCTGTGGTTTGTGAGAGCGTCCAACGCGGGCGGTGCTGACCGTCATTGAGGCGTCCTGGGGCACTTTGCCTAGGGCTGCCAGTGTTGCATCTCCGCGAAGCCTGCGGACTTTGGGAGCAGCGGACTCTGGTAGGAGGTGACCGACTCTGATGTCCAGGCCGCTGAGGATGTACCCCAGCCCCGACGTCGGACTTGCATCACCCTGGCGAGCGGGCCAGAACATCGGGCCGCCCGTAGCGGCGACTACGGAAGGCTCAGGGAGGCCCCAACCATGGGTGAACATTGGGGAACATTAGAGGAAGATGACTGACTTTGGTGCCTTCCCTCACAGCGGGAAACTTTGATTCTGCTATGTGGGATGTTTTTATGTTGAACTCTGTGTGTGTTGTGTTTTTTAGTTTTATTGTATGGCTGTATGGTAATCACATTTCACTGTGCCACCTGGCACATGTGACCAATAAATGTATCTTGTATCTGCACCTCCACCAACCTCATCTACTGCACCTGGTGTTCCCCATGTGGCCTCTTTTACATAGGCGTGATCAAGCATCGACTCGGCGACCATTTTGCTGAACTCTTGCACTTGGTATGCCTTGGCCCACTAGATCTCCTGGTTGTTAACCATTTTAACTCTCAATCCCCATTCCCATACTGATCTTTCTATCCTGCTCATGTGGAAACATTTGATGGTGGGTAACGCTGTGCCCCTGATGGACTGGACTGAGTCCACCACTGTCAGTAGCCGCTTGCATTCCTCTGCTTGGGTACTGCTGTACTGAGCCATGATGCTACCATTCAAGAAATGCTCTACAGTACATCTGTAGAAATTTGCTAGAATATTTGTCGAAGCTCTTTAAACTTCTAAAAGTAGAGGCTCCTGCATACTTTTTTTGTATGTTAGTCACCTTTATTTATTTCCCCAGCTTCAAAGGATTTGAATTCATTCAAAATTATTCTAGCATTTGGGGCATTTAGAAGCATTAGGTATTTTTTTGCATTGCTTTTTTTTGCTGTAGTCATACAGCATGCAAACAGGCTGATCGGCCTGCTGAGTCTCCGCAGACCGCCAATCACTCCCCTACACTGGCACTATCCTACACAGCAAGGACAATGTACAGAAGCCATTAAACCTACAAACCTTAACATCTTTGGAGTGTGGAAGGAAACCGGAGCACCCAGAGAAAATCCACGTGGTCATGGGGAGAATGCGCATACTCCAAACAGACAGCACCCATAGTCGGGATCAAACCCAGGTATCTGGCGATGTAAAGCAGTAACTGTGCCAAAGTGCTGCCCCACAATGTGTACTGGCACAACCAAAAGGTGATGATTATTGAAAAGAGAGTCTTGCAACTATTTATTTTTAAACTCCTGAGGTCCCAATACACTTTCAAGTCGTGGTCATTGAGTCATACAACATCGTCAGGTTTGATCCTGATTACGGGTGCTGTATGTTCGGAGTTTGTACCTTCGTCCCGTGACTGCATGAGTTTTCTCTGGGTAATCCGGTTTCCTCCCGTACTCCAAAGAGTACACTTTGTAGGTTAATTGGCTTCTGTAAATTGTCCCTAACATGTAGGATAGTGCTGGTGTACGGGGTGCTCACTGGTCGATACTGACTCGGTGGGCCAAAGGGCCTGTTCCCACGCTAATTTTTTTTATTTCCTCTCTCCAGCAATACTTGCGAAAAATTGACTTTTAGACTTTAGGATCAAACCTTCGGGCACCTGATGGATTGGAATTATGTAAGGGGATCTTGCTGTTCACTCAGCCAGTTGTAGTGGTTTGGGCATTTGGCTCTGTCTTGTGACTGTTCCTAAAGGTGGCAGGAGATGCAGCAGCCTGAAGCAGTTTCCTGATCAAGTGGGCAGGTCATTGTTGCTCAAGGGCAATTGTGGCATGGGAATGAATGCTTCCTCTCCCTGTCAATGCACATCTATCAGTGATCCCGCTGGCTATGCTCCTGCTTTCATTCTCCCATTGGGTAAGCCCACAGAGACGTTCTGGGCTTGACAGGAATAACAGATTCCAGTCACAGAGTGATCAACTGACCATGAGAATCAGAAACCTGTCGTTCTGTTTTTTTATTTCTTCCTCAAGTCACTTGCTGCACCCAGCGCCCTCTGTACAGTGGCAAAGTGCTATTACAGTCTTTAAGAAGGAGCTGCAGATGCTGGAAAATCAAAGGTACACAAAAATGCTGGGGAAACTCAACGGGTGCAGCAGCATTTATGGAGCGAAGGAGATAGGCAAGTTTCGGGCCGAAACCCTTCTTCAGACCCGAAATGTTGCCTATCTCCTTCGTTCCATAGATGCTGCTGCATCCGCTGAGTTTCCCCAGCATTTTTGTGTACCTGCTATTACAGTCTGCCTTCTATCCACGGTGGAAGACTGGGGACATGGCCACTGACACCCACATGGCAATGATTATGATCGCCGAGGGGCTTGATTGTCCGATGGATGGAATATTTAAATGTTTCTTTAAAGTAACTGTTGTGCTACTGACCAGGAACTAGTTGATAGTTTTCAAGCTCCTGATATGTAAGCTTTAATTGCATTATACTCTGATCAGGCAGCACAGTGGTGTAACTGGTAGAGCTGCTGTCTCAGAGCTCAACCTGGGTTTGTTCCAGACCTTGGGTGCTGTCCGTGTGGAGTTTGCACATTCTCCCTGTGACCGCGTGGGTTTCCTCCAAGTGCTCGAGTGTTCGCCCACATCTCGGAGACGTGCAGGTTTGTAGATTAATCGATTTCTGTAAATAGTGTGTAGGGGATGGATGAGAAAGTGGGATAGCGCAGACTAGTCTGAACGGGTGATTGATATTCTGTGTGATCGATGGGCCGAAAGGCCTGTTTCCATGCTGTATCTAAACTAAACCTGAAATTCAGGTTTATTTGTGTTCAGACCTCACCGTGTTGTTCTGCTGTGCCCCTGAAATCTCAGTCACACAGTTCTTTGAAGTAAATTATTTTTAATTGATTTCCTGGTACTCCTGGTCTTAGATGACTCACTGATGTGAAACTGGTGATTTGGCAAACATCACATTTATAATTTAATATGCGTTGACTAAATTATCAACATGAGAAACTTTAAATTCATTCTTCATTTTATTGATATCTGAATTAAACATTTTGAAACATAAATATTTAACAAAATATGTCTGTGCTTTTTAATTGGACCCCAACTGAATAAATGTTTTTAACATCTGGGATCATGTTTTAAAGTTTTATGCCTCTGATGAAATTGGGAATAAGTCAAATTCATCACAACTTACTGATATCTTCTGTTAAAAATCTATTGCCGTGTTTAGTTTAATGTCCTAGTTTATGCCAGTGCATGCTTTCAATCTTGCAGTGATGCTCTGCATAAGTTTAATCAGTGACACAAATACTCAAACATGGTTTGATGGATTGCAGGGAACTCTTAAATACTGTATTAAGATTATCCTCAAAGTGGAACAGACCTGTCTTCAGCGAGTCCTTCATGCCACCTGCTTCATTACTGAATGAAAAATCTCTGTTGGCCAGGAATGACTGGGCCTGTATATTGCTAATCATCATAAAGGCATTAACATATAGCTTCCATTTTACAATTTTCTGTTTGGTCAATGCAAAGTTGATTGTGAAGGGAAACTGGCATCCAGACTTACGAGATGCACCTATGTAAGAAAAATACCTTGTAACTCTTTCAGTCATGATTCTTATTGTTATTGTTCTTTGTTTGTTGTGTATGTGTGTGTATGCACACTGAACTTTTATTCTCATTTCTTATATTTTTTACAGTGTACTATGTTTACATATTCTGTTGTGCTGCTGCAAGTAAGAATATCATTGTTCTATCTGGGACATATGGCAATAAAGCACTCTTGACTCTTGGTCAGGTCAAGTCGGGGGAGTAGTTCCCTCCCGTCATGAGTACCATGTAATCCCGTGCTATCTGCTCTATGGTTGTATAGTCGGCGACTAACCCGTCTTCTCCACAACCAGGTTTGCCAGGTGAGGAGGAGGCTGTGGACCCCCAGCAGGACCAAAAACAAGACCTGTCAAAGGGCGGATGAGCTCCTAGCGAGCCAACAGCCATCTACACTTCAGTAGAAGTTGCGATCACTGTTGTACATAGATTTGTAAGGGATGATGATAAAGCACACACACAAATCCTATTGGGGCACAGATCCCGTCAACGGTCCCGTTGGAAACCAGCGCCACTGCGTTGCTGATGTTTTCAATGATGATGAATGAATGAATGATTCTTGTGCCTCTCTTCTTGCTTCCGAGTCTGGAGTTGGGTGCGCCCACAGTTGAGCTAGCTTTTCATGTTGGTGCTTTTGGAATGTGATGGAGGATGTGATGGAGGAACAAAGATCAGGAGATTTGATTTGGGTTCCCGAGTTGTTTGTGCGGGCTGCTGAGGGGGCTCAAGAGTCTTGGATTTAGAACCTAGATGAAGAGTGGGGCCTTGGTATTTCTCCCCATTATCGATCAGCTTCCAGGAGGTTTAGTTTGGTTTAGTTTATTATTGTCACGTGTACTGAGGTACAGTGAAAATCGGTGTTTGTGTGCTATCGTTGTTTGTGTAAAAAAAAAAAAAAAAAAAAAACTTTTTGGCAGCATGATAGCAATCAATCAGTACACAGTGTACAGATACAGGATAAATGGTGCAAACATTAATGCCCAACATGGGGCTCAAACCCACGACCCTGGGATTAAGAGTCGCATGCACTACTGTTTCAGCTACCCAACAGTGTCCCATGCCTAACTGTGCATGCCTAAATAATGCATCACAGCATGGTTTAGGAAGAGCTCCATCCAAGACCACTAGAAATTGAAGAGAATTGTGAACGCAGCGCAGACAATCATACAAACCAACCTCTCTTCCATTGACTCCATCTACACTTCACAATGCCTTGGTGTTGTGTTTGATAACTCATAATAACTCACAATTGGTTCTTGTTGTTCCGAGCCTTCAAGACAAAATGGCTGCGTCAAAAACTAGTCAAGATGGCCCCGGACACATTCCGAGGAAAACATACATTTTGGGGCAGAGCCCACTAGTGGTGACTAAGGACAGTTACCCAGACACGACATATTTTCCCCTCCTTGTAAATAAAGGCGATCATCTAAGTCCAGTTATCCAATCAAATACGTCCATATGAAATCAGTCCAAAGTCCTTTCAAATTCAATGTCCGCTATTAATAAGTGGACCAAAAATATAATGGTTTATGGCTTTACAGCTGAAAATCTTGCAGATACTTGGGTCTCCTCTTCTGTTGCTGAGAGCGTCGAGCGGGATTTGGCTGCTCTGCTGATGCTGACTGCAATCGCTGTCTTGACTCTATCTCAGGAAAGGAAAAGCGTCCGTTTCTTCTTCCTGTCTCTGTCTGCGATAAGACGCCTCGTGTTCTATCTGGTGTCATCCTGGAGGAGGTACGCGTTCTTACCGAATCTCCGTTTGATCTGCATCGGCTTTGAGAGTGCGCGTGCAAGCTTATGCTGTCTGTTTGGGCGTCTGATTCATACCCAGTTGCTGACCTTGAACCACGGAGCTTGTACTCTGCGTTTGGCATCACAGAATGTTTTCCCTTTTGCTTGTCTGGGTGCTATTTCAGCCCTCGCTTTTGTGTCTGGATTTGGGCGCGATGATGGTTGAAGAGCATTCAATTTCGTCGCAGGTTTCGCCCTATCATCAGCTCTGCTGGCATTTTCCCAGTCAGCATGTGCGGTGTGGATCTGTAGGAACAGAGGAGGATGTGGATTGACTATTCGAATGTTTTCCCCTCTGACATGCTCGCTTTTACGCTTTCTTTGATCACGCGATTGAATCATTCAACCCCGCCGTTCGATTGGGGGTTGTATCGCAGCGTCCGCTGATGTTGAATTATTTACTATTGATATTTACTAGAATGTTGCCTGGGTTTCAGCAACTAAGTTACAGAGAAAGGTTGAACAAGTTAGGGCTTTATTCTTTGGAGCGCAGAAGGTTAAGGGGGGACTTGATAGAGGTTTTTAAAATGATGAGAGGGATAGACAAAGTTGACGTGGAAAAGCTTTTCCCACTGAGAGTAGGGAAGATTCAAACAAGGGGACATGACATGAGAATTAATGGACTGAAGTTTAGGGGTAACATGAGGGGGAACTTCTTTACTCAGAGAGTGGTAGCTGTGTGGAATGAGCTTCCAGTGAAGGTGGTGGAGGCAGGTTCGTTTTTATCATTTAAAAATAAATTGGATAGTTATATGGATGGGAAGGGAATGGAGGGTTATGGTCTGAGTGCAGGTATATGGGACTAGGGGAGATTATGTGTTCGGCACGGACTAGAAGGGTCGAGATGGCCTGTTTCCGTGCTGTAATTGTTATCTGGTTATATGGTTATATGAATGTCATAACTCACGAGGAAAGTGGAGAACTGTTCAGATATGAACTGTGGGTCATTGTCTGTCGTTATGACCTCCGGCAGTCCCCACTTGTGGAACAGCTTTTTGAGAATCGCGATGACCGAGCTTGTCGTGACTGAAAAAGTAGTTGCGATCTCGGGTCACTTGCTGAGGAGATCGTGTACTACAAGTAGAAACCGCTAGCTTCATGGCGCAGCTTGCACCTCTCCGAAGATGTCGACTTGCAAGTGCCTCCATGGTTTGTCCGGCCATGGGATTGGCTGAAGAGGGGCAGGACATAGTTTTGTTAACTTCGCTAATCACTAATTGTGCATGCTTCACATTTTTTGACGAAGTCTTCTATGCGACGATCTATTGCTGGCCACCACACTGCCTCGCGACACCGTTGTTTCATCTTAACAACACCCGGGTGTCCTTCGTGTGCCAGTTGTAACACGCAATGTTGCAGTGATTTGGGTATAACCACTCGAGTTCTGCGCGTGACACATGTATCGTCAAACATTGCCAGTTTGTGGCGTACCCAAGCCATCTGCAATCTCCTTAGGCCGGTCTGATGAGATACTTGCAGACGATTTGCAGTGTGCCGTCAGCTGTCGACTCTGCTTTCAGCTGTTCTCGCATTAATAGATTTGCCATCGCGTGTGAAATCACCGTGAGAATGTAGTCGTCAATGTCGCTTGAAGCGTCGCTACCGCGTGTGCGTGCGGGTGCCACCTTTGGCACGCGACTGAGCACGTCTGTGAAGCAATTGCATGAACCTGCGGGGTATTCGACTTTGAAGCTGTACTGATAAAGGTGATTGGACCATCTGTAGATCCGGAGCGGACTATGTCCTGTGTCTGACGTGTCCTTGGTGATCCGTGCGGAGAGTGAATGGTCTCCCGTATAGGTGCCTGTGTTCACACGTGTAGACGCACGCTAATGCTTCGCGTTCCCTGGTGGAGTACTTGCGTTCGGTTGCACTTAAGGGACGGGACGTGAATGCGATCGGTCATTCACTTCCATCGATGCACTGCGATAACGCTGCTTTGATCACGATACTGGAAGCATCTGTTGTGACGTACGTTTCAGCACCTGCGTCGAACAGGCGGAGATGCTATTTTGTCTTTCAGCGTGTTGAACGCGATGTCCTGCTCACTTGTCCATTCCCACTGTGTGCCTTTCCATAGCAACTTCTGCAGCGGTTCTGCGAACTGCGCGTACTGCGGCACAAACTTGCCGTAGAAGATGGTGGTGCCCAGAAAGGAAGCTAAATCTTTCACGTTAGTTGGGGTGGGGAGCGCGTTGATTGCTTGGACATTATCCTGAGTAGGCTCAACTCCAGTCGCTGTCACTCTGTACCCGAGAAAATCGATCTCGGATGCTGCAAATGAACACTTTGCTGCGTTGAGCGTCAAGTTGTGTTGCGCGAGACGACCTAACACTGCATGCAGTCATTGATCATGTTCCTCCTTGTCCCTGCCATGGACGACAACATCGTCGAGGAGTTTGAGTGCTCCGTCAATGCCCGACAGAACCGACGCCATGATTTTTTGAAATGCACTAAGCTGAACATTCCTTGGGAGCATGTGTCCGGTCACAATGCAGCACTGCTTGTTTGTGCAATAGTTTAGTGACTGTATATGAATGCCCTGCACTGGTGCTGTGTTCATATGATGAGATGAGTGACTAGATGTTCCCTCAGTGCTTGCCATCAAATGTTGTTTGAGCAACTTGGCATCATGCATTGCACTTTCAATTTGCACAGCTAATTATTGTGTCTTTTCGAGTGTGAGATCATCACCCTCCATTAGAAGGCGCTCTCTGAGCCGTGGGGTAGAAGTCTTTTCTATCAGTTGGTCTTTCACCAACTCATCAGTCAGTGCCCCAAAATTGCACTTTGCAGCCAGTTCTATCAATGAAGAAACAAATTGTTTCACTGGTTCGCCATGTCCCTGTGAACATTGATGAAAACGGTATCTCTCTATCATCACACTGGTCTTTGGGCCAAAATATTTGCCAAGTGCAGTAACAGCATTACTGTACTTGCTCGTTGCAGCACTGCCCAACTGCGTGAAGATCCGCTGTCCCTCCGTCCCGAGGCAACACCGCAGGATGGCTCGGCAACGAGCGTCCGATATGGCCTCGCCGTCCAGGCCACTTGCGATCAACTATGTGGTGAAGCTTTAAAACCATCGTGTCCATTGTACAGGAGGCTGTCCTGGACTTTCCAAGAATAGAGATGGGGCAGCGAGAGTTAAACTAGCCATCGTCGTCGTCAGATGTTGTGTTTGACGGCTAATAACTCACAATCGACTCTTGTTGTTCCAAGCCTGTAAGTGCATTTATTTCAAGACAAAATAGCTGCATCAAAACCTAGTCAAGATGGTCCCGTACTCATTCCGAGGAAAACATACATTTCGGGGCAGAGCCCTCTAGTGGTGACTAAGTACAGTTACCCAGACACAACACTTGGCAAGGCTACCAGCAGAATCGAGGAGGAATCTCACCCCAGACACTCCCTCTGCCCCCCTCTCCCATCAGGCAAGAGGTACAGAAGTGAGACAAGGCACACCTCCAGATTCAGGGATAGTTCCTTCCCAGTTGTTATCTGGCAACTGAACCATCCTATCACCAACTAGATAGAGGTCCTGAGCTCCCATTTACCTCATTAGACTCTCAAACTATCCTTAATCAGATCTTACTGGATTTTATATTGTACTAAACGTTCTACCCTGTATCTGTACATGGTGGGTGATTCGGTTGTAATCATGTATTGTTTTTCCACTGACTGGATAGCACACAACAAGTTTTTCACTGTACCTTGGTACACGTGGCAATAATAAACTATACTAATTTGCAAAGATCAGCAAGCAAGAAAAAAACGATTCTTTCCTTGGTGAATTTCTGTCTGTTCATTCTGCAATCATTGTAGGAGAGGGAACGGCACCAATGATCTCATCCTAACAAAAATAAATGTAGCTGACAATGCACCTCTTTCCCAAGAACTTGAACTCTGGGCCTTTGGACTTTCCTTCAATCTATGATCATACAAATGTGAGAATCAGAATTGGATGGGCAGAAGCGGGCCACTTGTGTCATTGTCCTTCTGCCAATTCCTTATATGAGTAATCCAATTAATCATCATTCACATGCTTTTAGTAAATTAGTAATTTATTTCTTCCTTTTGAATATTAATATTGCATCTGCTTCTGGCTCCCTTTCAATTAGTCTGGATCACAACAGTTCAATGTGTTTTTAAATAATCTTTCCTCGTGATGTCCCCGGTTTCTTTCTCCTTTTGATTTAACTTCAAATATTTTAACCCATTCTTTTCCAAATGACAATTAATTCTTGGCCCAAATCATTGTCTATTAAAATGTTCCCACCATTGCATCCAACATTCTGTTGGTTGCTATTTTAATCTTCGCTCATCTTAAACACGACATAATAATGTTATATCAGAGCTCTTCCGTTGTCAATCTCTGTCCAATCAGAATTGGAAACTTGTGGGCAGAACTTCTCCATAACAGTTCCTTTCTGGCATCAGTCCCATCCTGGCTTGGGACTGTATGTTACTAAGTTAGTAGTTACTATCTTTTCATCCTTCCACCTGCCAATTAATCCCTATTCTTTTCAATCATTGTGGTGCACTGCTTCATAAATCACTTGGGTTGTTCAGTTTGAAAGAAATGCCAAGAACCAGACTACATTACCATATGTTGATTGCACTGTCAAAACCCACCAAGGTCTGCACAGTGCCATTGTGTCAGAGTTGTCTGTGCACATGAAACTATTTTCTATTTTGAAGTGTGATCAATACTAATTTATTTGAGATTAATATTTGAATAAATTATTTAATTTCTGTCAGAACATTGTCTCTGTTTAGATTTGTCTTTTGGAGTTTTATTAGATCACAAAAATATACAGTATTTCACTGTCTTTGCTCTTCAGAAATGATTAATTTTATTTTCACAAGATAGCAGCTACAAGTATATATTTCTGGTCGACTCTTAGTGAAGTGCAGATGGCATGCAATAGTTATTTGAACAGAGCAATGAGCCTTTCAGAAACAGCAGTCCCAGGAGCCCCTCTACTATTTCATCAGAATTGCCTTTCGGAAAGGCTCTGAGGCAGAACCTGTATTAATTGTTATGTTCTACACGTACCTGTTCGTGTAGGTCTTCCAATGCCTGAAGCTAGTAAAGTCAAAATATCAATATTTAACAAAGCCGATGTGCACGATGTTATGCATGGTTGCTTCAGCTGACATCAAGCTGGGCTTTGTTGTTTTCCCCACTGGAATCCTGCGATCAGATTTTATCCTCGAGCCCCAAACATTTTGCCACTTCATACGGCTAATGTTGCATTTTTAGGTCAAGATTTTCTGGGGCATATTTAAATAACATTAGCGTATTAGAGTCGGTGGCAAATTAAACGGCTTGGATGATTTTGAAGCACGTTAACCCACTGGCTCCTATTCCACTGCTGCAGAAGATTAGATCTTTCTGTGATAAGATCCTTTAAATTAAGATTGTTTAAATTAAGATTGTAGTTGGATTAAGCAACGATGTGGAAAGAACACACAGAACTGGAGGAAATCAGCGGGTCGGGCAGCATCTCTGGAGAGCATGGATAGGCGACATTTCAGGTCGGGATGCTTTGACAGTCTGAAGAACAGTCCCGGTCCAAAATGTTGCCTGATGAGCAGAGCTGGGGCCCATGTGAATACCCAAGGCCACACCTGGAACTTGAGTGAGAGGAGTCAAAAGAGAAGTTGTTGAAAGTGAGGATAAGTGGAGGAAAGTGTTACCGGAGTGAAATTAATTTGCTTCTCTGTGCAAGAAATAACCAACGAGAGCCTTGAGAACTTCCTGGTGGGGGATGATGCAATGGGTCTGGGTGTCCATGGTAAAGATGAGGCAATGGGAGCCTAGAATTGTTGTTGAAGGGCATGCGAGGTGTCTCTGATGTAGATCAGAAGGGACTCGACAAAGGGACTTTGGATGGAATCGAGGTTTGGAGAGGAGTATAGTGGTGCAGGAGCAGAAACAATGGGTCGGCCAGGCCAGGCCAGGCCTGTTTGTGGATTTTGGGAAGGAGATAAGTGGGCACTGTGGGGCTGAGGTAGGGTAAGGTTGTAGGCTCTGTAGGGGAAATTGCCAGATGTGATGAGATCAAAAACAGTCTTGAAAAATATTTTCCACGCATTGCCTCACTCTTCAGCACAATCATGGAAGGAAACTTGTTCTTAAATATCCATGTGTAGAATCTCCACTGCAGCATTGCTGCACATGAAATATCTCTCAGATTAGATATCAAACCAAGAGCACATCTATCCAATTGTGGGAATGCAATAGGATCTTCTTGTAAGATTTTGATAAAGAGCAGCAAGTTCTGCCTGCAACTTGGGCAATGTAAAAGGCCTGTCCCACTTGGCGATATTTTTCAGTGACTGCCAGCATCATTGTATCGGGGTCGTGGAAAGATTCAAAATCCAGCGGCGACAAAGAGAAAAGGTTGTAACATTAGAGGAAACACCGCGCGTCAATATGTTGTCACGCAGCATCACGCCGCGACTTTTTCAGTGACCTGATACATCAGTCAATGATGCCGGCAGTCGCCGAAAACATAGCCAAGTGGGACAGGCCCATTATCTATTCATAGGAAGTGTCGCCATAAATGGAGCGCATTTGTTGCCCCATTTCCTAAACTGTGCTTTGAAAATCAGTTAATAGGCTGCAAGAGTTTTCTCGAATATTCTCGGGTTACAAAAATTCTAGTCTTTGTCCAAATATATTACCGCACAGGCTGCTGACATTAGTTTAGAGATAAAGTGTGGCCCACTTAGACCAGTGATCACCCGTTCACTAGTTCTATCCAACACACTAGGGACCATTTACAGAAACCAATGAACTGACAAACCTACACGTCTTTGGAATGTGGGATGAAACCAGAGCACCCAGAGAAAACCCACATGGTCATAGCGAGAGAATACAAATGCGCTATAGACAGCACCCATAGTCAGGATCAAATCTAGGTCTCTGGCGCTGAAAGAAGATCTTGTGTAAGAGGCAGGAAACGTGAATTTCCCACAAGCTGCTAATATACAAGAATAACATAATGTTCCCTTTGGCTGATGCTGGACTATCTCATACTTGTTCTCTTGCTACCTTGCGCAATTGACTGTGTGTGTGTTTCATACATAAGTAAAACTGGCCTTGAACTCGTGTATCATTTGACTTTGATCATTACCATTTCAAAATAAAGGGTCGATAATTTAGGATTGCGATGAGGTGAAATGTTTTAACTTGGTGGTGATCTTGTTAAACTCCTTACCATGCCTGCAGGACTATGATGTGTTTGTTCAAAACAAATAATTATCTTCACATCGAGGGATGTGAGAATGGAGCTGTGATTGTAGACCAGTCACAGTCAAGGTGAAGCAGGTTCAAAGGGCTGCTTGATCTGCTCCGTCTCTTATTTCTTCTGTTCTAATGTCCACCTTGCCACCAATAAATCATGATGTACAGTGCACCATAATGGGGGGGTGGGGGTGTTGGGGAAAACTTTTTTAAATCCCTTACCTCAACGGAGATGCAATTTTTTTTCTGTATCGTATCTCCGTCCGACCTTGGAGCCTGCGGACTTTAACTTCGTGGAGCTCGCAGTCGCTGGTTAGAGACCGACTTTGTGAGCTCCAAGCCGCAGAAACTTCGACCGCCCTGACACGAGGGCTTCGACAGCCCCGATGTGGGGGCTTTATTCGCCTTGACTGCAGGTGGTTGGACTGCTTCGACAGCAGAAGAATAAAGAGGAAGAAGATTAAATTTTATTGCTTTCCATCACAGTGAGGAATGTGGGGAATCTGCTGTGGTGGATGTTTATGTTAACGTTTATGTAATTGTATGTCTTGTTGCTTTTTTTTAGTGTGGTTGTATGGTAATTCAAGTTTCACTGTACCTAAATTGGTACATGTGACAATAAACTGACCTTCCCCCGTAACCTTTGAACCTTCCCCGTAACCTTTGAACCTTTCCCACCGTATCCTTTGAACCTTTCTCCCCGTAACTTTTGACGCCCTTGCTAATCAACAACCTGTCAATCTCTGCTTTAAAAATACCCAATGACTTGCACTCCACTGCCATCTGTGGCAATGAATTCTACAGATTCACCACCCTCTGGCTAAAGAAATTCCTCTTCATCTCCATTTTCACATGCTCATTTGTCCAGGAATTTACCAAACATATAGAGAAAATTGCCAATAATTCCCCCAAAACAATCAGGCCTGCATTTATGAAACATATCACAAAAAATTTGATATAATTCAATAAGCTCCAGGTGTAAATCAGGACAGCACAGTGGTGCAATGGTAGAGTTGCTGCCTTAAAGCACCAGAGAGCCAGGTTTGATCCTAACCTCGGGTGCTGGCTGTATGAAGCTTGAACATTTACTCGGTGACCGCATGGGTTTTCTCCAGGTGCTCCCGCACTGGGTTTGTGCGTGGGGTGATCGCTGGTCGGCACGGTCTCCGTGGGCCGAAGAACCCGGTTCCGTGCTGTATCTCTAAAGTCTAAAGTCAATTTGAAAATACATCAGAATTCCTATTGTGTGAAATGGATGCCTCAAGAGATTTCCCATTTCCATGCTGCACACACCAGGAATCTTAAAATCAATCAAAACCTGTCCTTTCTTTTTATTTGTAATGTTCTTATTTAAAGTGGCAGCCAGGCATCCTGCAACAGTGCAACTTTTTCCACAGAGGTCCCAATGGAAATATTTGCAGTATTTCCATTGTGACCTTTTGCAACTCACTGACATTATACGTGTTGCAATATTTTGCAGAGTTTGCAAATTCGAAGCCAAACATTGCTGTGGGACAGCAATGGATATATTGCTTCTAAGCTTTTGTGTCTCTTCATTTTGAGAAATAATTTGCGTTTCTTTGTGCTCAATGACTTTTCAGCCAAATAAACCCAATGAAGGGTCTCGACCCGAAATGTCATCTATTCCTTTTTGCCAGAGGGGCTGCCTGACCCACTGAGTTACTCTCGCATTTTGTGTCAAATTTTTTCTCCATCTCTCTGTTTCAATATCTTTAGCAGCATCACTGGGCTATCATCCGATTTACTGTTGGTTTAATGAGAATTAAGATAAATTACTTTTCCAATATAAATGTAAAATGAACTTGAACCATTCACATTTCAGACATTTAATGACAGATCCAAGATCAGGGTCACGGTGGCGCAGCGATAGAGTAGCTGCCTCGCAGCACCAGAGACCTGGACTCAATCCTGACTATGGGTGCTATCTGTACGGAGTTTGTATGTTCTCCCCATGGGATTCCTCCGGAATCTCCAGTTTAGTCCCACACTCCAAAGATGTATGAAGCTAATTGGCTTCAGTAAAATTGTAAATTGTCCCTGGAAGGAAGGGTTGTGTTAGTGTGCAAGGATCACTAGTTGGCTCAGACTCGCTGGGCTGAAAGGCTTGTTTCCGTGCTATATCTCTAAACTAAACTAATCATGGGTTGTTTCATTCTTCAGTGAATTATGTATACTTCTGGGATGTAATGTGCCTGCCTTGTGCACCCTGGGCAAAGATTTACAGTAAATAATGGTGTGCATTTATACAAAGGATTAAAAAGTAGTCTTACTTTAATACCATACCAAAGCAAAACATTAAGGTTTATACCTAGAAGTCTCGATATTTGATCTATTTAGGGTGGCGCAGCGGTATTGTTGCTGCCTTACAGCATCAGAGACCCAGGTTTGATCCTGACTATGGTTGCTGTCTGTATGGAGTTTGCATGTACTGCCTGTGACTGCATGGATTTTCTCCAGGTGCCCTGGTTTGCTCCCAGATTCCAAAGACATTCAGGTTTGTAGGTTAATCGGCTTCTGTAAATTGTCTCTTGTGTACAGGTGATCGTTGGTCAGTGCAGACTCCGTGGGCTGAAGGGCCTGTTTCCACACTGTATCTCTAAACTGAGCCAAATTAAACTAAGTAGGTTTATCTTTTTCTCATTGGGCCTCTGTACCCTACCCATAGCAGTTGTTGGAGCTACCTGGTTCTGTAATCTTTTGCCGAAATCTGGTGCAGCCTGGAAAGATTGCATATGCTATTATCCAAGGAGGATGGCAATATTTTCAGCCTATCCTAGCCACTGTTCTGGCCTCTGAGTGCCCAGTGGAACATGCGGTGGATAAAATTCATTTATATTTTGCAGCTCCTGAGAATGTTATTTGATGCAAAGTTCTACTGCTTCATAGAATTGAAAATAAAAATTACCCCACTGCTCTACTAAATATTTAACTACAAATATTTGACATTTTCTGGTCAAAATGTGCTCTATTTTCATAGCAATTCTGTACGAACCCTGATCACAGCTTCTCAAAGCATTCATTTTAAAATTAAGTAATGGTTTGTTTTGGTTTATAGAGATACAGGATAGAATCAAGCCATTTGGCCAACCACGTTGATGCCGACCCGTGATCCCCATACACTAGCACCATCGTACACACTAGGGACAATTTACAATAGTTCTCAAAGCCAAATAACCTATAAACCTGTACGTCTATAGAGTGTGGAAGAAAACCGGAGCACACGGGGAAAACCCACGCAGTCCCGGGGAGAACAAACAGCATTCCTAGGTGGGATTGAACCTCGGTCTCTGGTGCTGTAAGGCAGCAACTCTACCACAGTGCCGCCACACCCCCTTGCCATTGTTGAGCTCTTTGCCTGCCTGGTGCAGTATAAAAATATGCTTGAAAAATTAATATGCGTGAAACGCGTTTCTAAGTTGTATTGTTGAGAAGCATCAAGGTCTGAAATTACGCCAAGTTTTCAAAGTCCTCTTACTAGTCAAGATATTGTTGCTGCCAGAAGAATGTCTATACTATAGTTCATCTTGTTCCTCTGGGGTGGATGTGTCTCCTGTGAACCCCAGTGTCGGAATCGGGAGCTGTGGAGGAAAGCAGAGTGAATACAGAGTAACTGATGAAAAACAGGTGGATGGTAAATAAGTACACATTGGGGACAAACAACTCCAATGCATTTGCATAGTAAAGCAAGATAGCAGTTCTCTGAAACAGATGTGTGTTGATTACGACAGGATGTGATTAGTTGCTTCTGCTGCTATTAATTGACACTCACAATTCAATGATTTGTTGCTACCATTCAATTAATTTGCATTCAAATATTTATGTATGAGGTGTGGATATTCAACATCTGTGCACAAAAAATGTTGGTAATTGTGTTGTGGAACTCCTAATATATATTCCTTTTGTAATTCCATACTAAAATCGGAATCACTGAAGCACAAGTAAATCCTGAACACTTTTATTTAGGTCTGAGAACGGATAAGAGGTACACCTAACTTCATTGCAAGGTAGTATTTCTGTTCAATACTATTGGCACAGCGGTAGAGTTGCTGCTTTACAGCGCCAGAGATCCAGGTTTGATTCTGACAACTGCGGCAGTCTGTACGGAGGTTGTACATTTTCCCTGTGACCGCGTGGGTTTCTCCGGGTGCTCCGGTTACCTCCTACATCCCAAACAAATATAGGTTTGTAGGATAATTGGCTTCAGCAAAATTTGTAAAATGTCCCGAGTGTGTAAAATAGTGTTTGTTTACGGGGTGGTCACTGGTTGGCATGGGCTCGGTGGGGTGAAGAGCCTGTTTCCGCGCTATATCTCTAAAGGCTAATGTAATTCAGGACATAACAGAAATAGCACGTGATGCTCAAAGTAGTTTGATTTCATCGCCTTAACCCAGGGATTGCCTCACTGCTATCGATTCAATGGGGCACGTCACTTCATGATTGAACTGCAGGCAAGCCAGTGACATTTCAATAACAAGTTTTTGTTTCTTATGACTGCAATGCCACATTTCAAAAATTCCATGATGTGTAACCTGATGGAAGGTCAGTGTGATGATGTAGAACCTGTCCAAAGGTTTGTTGTATTTATGGTACAGGAAAAGTTGTACCACAGTACTCTTTTTGACAGCGAATTAGAGGAAAATGCATTATCCTTTGTATATACCACATAATAAACACAGTTGTTACAAATGGTGAAAGTGGTAATACAGTCTGGATGTTCCTTTTCCAGTTAATGAATAAATCTGCAGGAAGAGTATTGATTCTTCACTCGAGGGCAATCTTTTGTTCTTAAATTCGTTCATTTAGCAGAACACGGGTGGCGCAGTGGTAGAGTTGCTGCCTCATAGAACCATGGGACCCAGGTACAATCCTGACTATGGGTGCTGTCTGTATGGAGTTTGTATGTTCTCTCAGTTGACCACATGGGATTTCCTCGAATGCTCTGGTTTCCTCCCGTACTCCAATTACGCGCAGGTTTGTAGATTAATTTAGCTTCCGTTAACAAAAAATAGTAAATTGTCCATGGTGTGTAAGAAACTGTTAATGTGTGGGGATCGCTGGTTGGTGTGGACTCACTGGGCCAAAAGGCTTCTTTCCGCACTGTATCTCTAAACTAAACTACTGAATGACCAACACACACGATAGAACAGACTTCAATCAGACTTCAGAAACAAGGAACTGCAGATGCTGGTCACCTACCCATGTTATCCAGAGATATTGCCTGACCTGCTGAGTTACTCCACCACTTCATATCCTTTCCATTTGGGGTGGAATCTTTAGACTGATTTAGACTTCGAAGATACAGTGCGTTAGCAGGTCCCTTGGTCCGCCAAGTCCTCAGCAACCAGCGATCACCTCGTATACTAAAAGTATCCTACACGCTAGGGACAATTTATAATATTTTGCAGAACCAATGAACCTACAAACCTGGACATCTTTGTATTGTGGGAGGAAACCGGAGCACCAGGACAATACCCAGGCGGTCACAGTGAGACTCTGCGCAAACAGCACCCATAGTCAGGATCGCCGGACCACCATGCCACCCATAAATCTGTTCCAGGCATTTTCCAGAGAATGACGGTCTTCCGGGTCACAGATGACATCCTGGTGTCTCGGAATCTGGGCAGGTACATGAGAATCTTACGACTGTACTTAATTCCAAGACGTGCATGTATGGTTGAGTTTTCAGCTTCCTTCAGGCACCAATCTTGCAAGAAATTTGTTGTTCTTGTCATTTTAGTATGCTTGCAACAGAAGCTAAAAGGCTCCATTTGGGCATATCTTGTGACAGGCAAGTCGCCTGAAGTTTTGAATGATGATCTAGAATAGACAGACAAAAATGCTGGTGCAACTCAGCGGGTGAGGCAGCATCTATGGAGAGAAGGGATAGGTGACGTTTTGGGTCGAGACCCTTCTTTAGACTGATATCGGGGGGGGGGGGGGGGGGAGGCAAGGTCTCGACCCGAATGGTCATCTTTTCCTTCTCTCGCTCACCCGCTGAGTTTCGCCAGCATTTTTGTCTACCTTTGATTTTTGCAGCACCTGCAGTTCTTTGTTAAACATCTAGAATAGACAACTAGTATGGTGGAGAGGGGGTATGGTATGGATGGTGTGAAGGGATGGAAACAATGATAAAACTTTGCAAGAATCCATTAATGAGTAGGCTCACTCCATGATCTTGACTGAACATTTAGCAATTGAGGATAAATGTGAATGGTGCTGGTTGATTTATGGAGATAATTATTACAATTCTTGTTCATGCAAGGTAGCATGTCTACCTATTACTCATGCAAGGTTAGATTTACAGTTCGTGATGAACTTTTCCTTGATGCACGTTCTCATCCAAACTAAGAGGAAGGAAATATAATAAACCCACAGTGCACTAGGACCCATTTCAATCCATTGTTTAGAGATGCAGCGTGGAAACAAACCCTTTGGCCCATCAAGTCTGCACCAACCAATGTGCACCATTCTATCCTACACACTGGAGGCATTTTACAGAGGCCAATTAACTGACAAACAAGCACATCTTTGGAATGTGGGAGGAAACCGAAACACCCGGAGAAAAAGCATGCGGTCATTTGGAGAACGTGCAAACTCCATACAGACAGCACCCATGGTCAGGATGGTACAAGGGTCTGTGGTGCTGTAAGGCAGCAACTCTACTGCTGCACAACTGTGCTGCCTTTGTTGATAGTGTATGCTGCAGTCATGCATGCCAGCGGTTGAGAGAACGAATGATGGGACGAGGCCACCGTTAATGACTCTGTGTGCTCACAATGTTCCAACATACACTTCAACTGGAAGCATAATTTTGTAAATTAATTGATCTTTGCTCATCAGAACTACTCGTGAGCACCCAAGGTAAATGTTTGTACTAACGAACGTTCATGTTTGTACTAACAAACCAGGACAGTAACATTTTGCAGTTTGTACAGATAATTACTATTAATTCTTTTACAAAAGAACACTATCTAATGAGGCATTGGCTAAGAAAGAGCATTGAGCAATAAAGTCACCTTTCAGAAACCATGCACAATCTATCCCATCACACAAACTATTCCTATTTCCTGAGGAGAAATTGCTTGAGGTGCCAGAAGATAATGAAGCAAAACCATGCAATATTCATTTTTCCTCTCAGATTTATCACTAAATTGCGGCTCTCCAGAAAATAACAGCCTACCCAAGCTCTAGCACTGAGCAATCATTATTGGGAAATGTTGTTGAGAAGTTTCCCCTATTGTATCTACCACACTGGGTGCTTATTGTTTCCTCCTGGAAGGTATTAATCAACAGAGCATCAGTTGCTTTTGCTGGATATTTATGCAGATATTCACTACTCCATGGATAAAATGGAAAGCCTATCAATCACCCATCTTGCTCCAGGTTTGGAAAGTGGCATCTGTGTCAGATTGGACACTCTTCTCAGTGTGAATTGTTCTGCTTTTCCTAAGCGAGGTCCACATTGAGGATTTGTGTTTGCTGTTTATGAGCAGTTTAGAGCATTTAGTCAGTGGACACAAATGTAGTAGGCTAAGCACAACTCGAAGAAATACAAGATTATTTATTTAGAATGACAGCAGAAGGCTCCCGAGATGCGCCGCTTTGCCTGTCCCTGTGGGCAGGCCAACGAGACAGAGGACGGACCCAGAAGCAACTGCAGAGAGCGTGGGGGACCCACATCGCCAAGAGCAACCCAGGAAGAACAAAGTGGGGACCCAGCGGGGGGGAGACAAAAAAATCCAAGGGGACCCGGCAAGGGGGGGTGCCTGTTGCTATGTGCGGCGGCGGGGACTAATTTACCGCTGCGAACAGAAGATAAAACTGTTGGATGAACTTTATGTAATTCTGTCGGTGCCAGAAACATGGCGACTCTATGTACTGCCTGGGTGAGGTCAGCTCTATAATTATACCGGGTTACATACAAAAGGGAGAATTTCACTGTTCCTAGCTTTACGTGCCAATAAAATATTATTGAATGATTGAAATTAAAATAGAAAAGCAGTCCCATATTTAAATGGCATGAAAGTCAGTTTGTTTTGCAGAAATCTAAGTGTCATTGTTCAAGGGAGAATATCTGCATCCATGTACAGCAAGTGTTAATCTATCTGACCTTTGTCTCTATGGGTAAAGCATAAGATCATAAGACATAGGAGCAGAATTAGGCCTTTCGGCCCATCGTGTCTGCTCCGCCATTGAGTTGGCGCTAATTTATTTTCCCCTCTCAACCCCAACCCCATGTCTTTTCTCCATAACCTTTGATGCCCTTGCTAATCAAGAACCTATCAATCTCCGCTTTAGAAATACCTGGTGACTTGGCCTCCACGCCCACAGTGGCAAATTCCACAGATTCACCACCCTGCACTCCACGTGCTGTACACTGTGCATAACCAACCTCGAAGACCTGGCCTCAAAGACAATCAAATCATCTTCTTGGAAGTTGTTTTAAATCAGTTTTTAAAGCCGAATATCAAGACTTTGATCAGAACTTTATTTCCCCAAAGCTACAAAACTATTTGCAAATAAAACCACAAATCAGCTCCAGCTATTAAATTCCACAGATTCACCGCTCTTTGTTAAAGAAATTCCTCCTCATCTCCATTCTAAAGGAACGTCCTTTTGTTCTGAGGCTGTGCTCTCGGATCCTAGACTCCCCCACTACTGGGAAAACTCCTCTCCACATCCGCTGACCAGGCCTTTCATTATTTGAAAACACCAGAGGATGGAAATAACCACAGTTATTGAACCACTGTTATTGTCAACATAGTCAGTGGGATCTTCATTCTTTAGGGAACTGGGGTTCTGCTCTTCCATCATAGAAGAGGTACTCGCAATGGTAGTCTCGATATTCCGCAGCTCTGTTCTTGCTCCCCTCTCCCCCCCCCCCCCCCCCCCCCCCCCCCCCCCCCCCCCCCCCCCCCCCCCCCCCCCCCCCCCAAGGCAAAGCAAGGACAGGGTCCCCTTGGTCCTCACTGTAGATTGGTTATTGCATGTGAACCAATCATAGTGTAGCATCATTAACTCCACCTTACTGTGCACTTTATATTAACACCCATGTCCTACATTGGTCAGTCATGTTAGCGGTGAACGATTGATGAACTAACAACCTACTGTACCGCTCTGTTATATGTTATGTTTAAAGATGATTTGAACTGCAGACCCTTATCTGTTAAGTCATTTACATGGTTTCAGAAAGCGTGAAGTGACCGACTGCATCTGTATATCGGGTTTTATTTACGTTTTATTAGTTTTATCTGTATTACCATGACTCATTCGTGCCGTGAAGTGATGGCGTCCCCACTGCATCTGTATATAGGGGATTTTATTTGCGATTGTTTATTTGGGGAAGTCCAGGACAAGGGGTTTTATCTGTACTTTTTTCACACATGATCTCATTCGTGCCGCAAGCCAGCACAGCTCATCTTTGACTCAGACATTGGAGAATGATGGCGTCCCTTTCGAGATCGACTACGAACACTATATCAACATCGTCCATCGAAATGATCCAGGTGAGGTCAAAGCTTCGCTCTTACTAAACCTGGCGGGACCTGAGGCTCTGATTCGAGCGCAAACCTTCAACTTTGTGCAAACCGTTCTTGACGGTACCGGCGAGGAAGTTGTACCTGCTGAGACTGTGCGTAACTCCAATGTCCTGCTGCGTAAATTCCGCGAACTGTGTGATCTACCCTCTAACCGCATCTTGGAAAAGCCAAGTTCTTCGCGAGACAACAACTTCCTGATGAACCTGTTGAACGATTTATCAGTGATTTAAAATACATGGCCCAGCAATGTCATTTTGGGGAAATGTTGAACAAATTAATACGGGACAAACTTGTCAGTGGCATGTCTGACCAAAAGCTCAAGACAGAACTACTACGTAATGCTGACCTAACTCTTGAACAAGCTGTGCATGCCTGCCGCACGTCTGAGGTTGTGGCCCCACTGAGCGGCCAATTTGACACTCAGAAAAAGACTATAAACCTGACAGGCTTCAATAGACGAGCTACACCGACAGCCAACAGAAGATTTATGAATGAACCACCACAAACAGCTAATCAAGGATTTGTGAATGAACCGCCGCAAAGATGTCCAAACTGTAACTATTTCCACAACAAGGGGCGGCTATTTTGTCCAGCGAACAGCAAGCCATGCAACTACTGCAAGAAAATGAACCATTTCGCCATTTGCTGCAGGTCCCGTGGGAACCGAAATTCCAGTTTGGCGTTTAATCTGCACCTGCTGCAACTAGACCAAACATTTTCAGTCTCCCAATACCAGCTCGAAGCTGCCCACGTGGATGATCCAATTAGCTCATATGAAGAGTCTACTGTTCACGCTCTCCTCCACACAGCTAGTAAGCTTTTGGATCCCTCTGTGTCCAGGTTAATTAATAACAAGCCTGTGAAGGCCAAATGGATAAAGGGACACGAGTGTTTGTAATGTCCCTGAATGTCTATAACAAGATAAGAAATAATGAGACCTTGACTAGAGACAATTTTACCTTGCATGCCTATGGGGGGGGGGGGGGGGGGGGGCCCCCCCTGGGGAACTAGCTTCAAATGCTTTTGGAAAATACCACAAAAAATCTGATTTTCTACATCCTAAAATCAAACTCCGTGACTTTACTGGGTATCCATACATGACAGGACTTGGGGCTAGTCTCTTTCCATTGCTCCGTTCATGTTACTTATATCTGAGGACCCGATTCAAAACTACACCGATCTGTTCGATGATGAGCTGGCCAAGCTTCCGGTGACTTACAAAATCGCCGTTGACCCCACCGTTGACCCAGCCATCCGTGCTCCCCGCCACGTTCCACATTGCATACAGGACAGAATCCAGACTGAATCTATCCCATCATTCTAGTCGATTCCTACTACTAGTCGATTCCTACTACAATTGGTTCGAACTAGACTGATTGCCCACCATCACATCCGACATGGTTATACAAAAGCTTCAGAGACACTTTTCTGTATTCGGCGCACCTGTTCGTCTGCAAACTGACAACGGAAGACAATTCACCAGCCGCGCATTTAAACACTTTGCCAGTCGATGGAACTTTCACCAAGTCACAAGCAGCCCTGAATACCCCCAATCCAACAGGCTCGCTGAACGTGCCGACAGGAGCACAAAACAACTAATGGAATGCTCTCACCTTGCCAAGTCAGTCTACCTCGAGCTTTTAAACCCGAGAAACATCTCCAGGGACGGGATCCTGGGTTCACCAGCTGAACGCCTAATGTCTCGTACTACGCGACCTCCACTACCCGTTGCCCAGCAACAGCTGAAGCCACAGGTGTTTAAACCAGCTGCGGTCCAGAAGCGCATTCAGGAGAAACACAACATTCAGAAGCGTTCTTATGACAAGCCCAGCAAACCACTGAGCCGCTCGCTATTGCAGCTGAAGCCACAGGTGTTTAAACCAGCTGCAGTCCAGAAGCGCATTCAGGAGAAACACAACATTCAGAAGCATTCTTATGACAAGCCCAGCAAACCACTGAGCCGCTATTGGAGCATCATTAACTCCACCTTACTGTACGCTTTATATTAACACCCATTTCCTACATTAGTCAGTCATGTTAGCGGTAGCAATGAACTAACAACCTACTGTACCGTTCTGCTATATGTTATGATTAAAGATGATTTGAACTCCAGACTCGTGTCTGTTAAGTCATTTACACTCACCTGCCACCCCATCAGCCATCCAATACAGCACACAATCCTCCAACATTTCCACTACCTCCAAGGAATCCCACCACTGGCCGCATCTTCTCATCTCCACCCATTCCCGTTTCCAGTCCCGCTGTATTACACCACCATTTTGTGTCTATCTTCGGTGTAAACCAGCATCTGCAGCTCCTATCTATGCAGTGGAATCTATTGGTGGAAATCTTCATTTAATAATTCCGGAACTGTCCCGGTTTTCACTGCCCTTGAACATGAGTTTCTGAACTTGATAGATTCTCCAATGAGGTAATTGCTTTACTTTAGCTGTGCAATAATAGTGAAGTGTAGATATTGTTACAGGTAAATATCACAAGTTTCTGGAAAACCCTCCACTCAACCTTGAGGCCTGGTCTAAGGTTCATCCTTTCCTGTTTCAAACTCTTACTTATCCCAGGAGATCACCCACCAGCTCTTCCATGCACCTTAAAATCCTACACAAATTACACAGTAACTGAATTTGGTGGTCAATGTTCATGCAATTGTGTTGCGCTCTTAAGCTGCTGAAGTTTTTATTTGTCACACTACTGATTTAAAATCATTTCCAGGAAGATGATTAGATTGTCTTTCTGTGGCCAGATCTTTTTGAGTAGGAAGGAGCTGCAGATGCTAGTTTATAGTGAAGATAGACACAAAATGCTGGAGTAACTCTGCGGGTCAGGCTGAAGAAAAGGAATAGGTGACGTTTCGGGTTGGAACCCTTCCTCGGACTGAAAGTAGGGTGGAGGAGGGGGGAATAAACTGGAGGTGAGAATAAACCAGAACAATTCAGGGCCGGCAACAAACGACCTCGGGGAAGGTGGAGCCCATAATGACCCATTGTTGGATTGGGAAGGAGGAATACAGGGATGTGAACAGTGGAACTGGAAGGATGACTAGGGTGAGAGAGGGGAAGGGAGGAAATGCAGGAATGACGACGTTAGAGAAATCAACGTTCATACCATTGGGTTGTAAATGCCTCGATCTTTTTGAGGTTGGTTCATGAACAGTATACAGCATGTAGATTGCAGGGTGGTGAATCTGTGGAATTAATTGCTGCAGATGGCTGTGGAGGCCATCATTGGGTATTGGGCAGAGATTGATTGGTTCTTCATTAGTAAGGGCGTCAAATGTTACAGGGAGAAGGTACCGGAGAGGGGTTATGAGGGGAAAATAAGTCGAAAAATAGGTAGCAAACTCAATGGGCCGAATGGCCTTATCCTGCTCCCATGTCATAGTCTCTTGAAGATCTCAGTTCTTTTGTGAGAATGTCTATAAAATTGTTGGAAGAAAAAAGCAAAGTTTTCTAAATTTAAATTGTGACTATATATTTTGAACTTTTATGTTTGTATTCCCAGTCCTTGCAATATGAAAGTCACTTAGTGTAGAACATTAGTTTTATTTTACAAGTGCTGTCCAGAAATCCCATTTATATTTGGTTGCTGTGAGATATTTGACACCTAAAACATTACCTGTCACCCAACACATTTCCCAAAACAACACTTGTACTGGGCAGAATAGGCTGCTAAAGTGGATAGTTTATTGGCCATTATCTTTAGATATAAATATGCCCTCACTTGCTTCTGACCTGTGAAGATTTCTGCTGAACCCACAGCAGATGTGATCAACAAATGTCCTGCAGTCAAGTTTGTCACTAAATAAAAGTAAATGTCACAATTTTCTTGGTATCATTTTTCTGTTAATCAGATGCAACTAATGATACAACGACGGTTCAGAAACTTTTTTTTCTTTGCACATCCGGGTTTATTAAATAACAACCACCTGAAATACTTTCTCTTGCTATTCGCATCGCTTTGGGTCATTATGTAGTAAAAGAAACAGTAAGTCTGAAGAAGTGGCCCACCCCAAAACATCACATCCATTTTCTCCAGAGATGCTGCTGAACACGTTGAGTTACTCCATTTTGTGTCTATCTTTGGTTTAAACTAGCATCTGCATTTTGCTTTTATTACACAATAAGTTCCTACAGCTGTACATTGAGTGATGACCATTGCTGCATCACTGATTTCCCCCCTCTCATGGGGAGATTTATGAACCTAACAATTCCACTGTACGAAAAACATGTGTTAAAGAGTTCCGAAACTGAACAATGGCATTCTTACATGCAGCAGCACGACAGGTGTGCAAGCACAGTACTGTACTCAATAGATAATAAATAATCAAAACAAAGTTAAATACAATAACTAAGCCCAAAGTCCCAAGTGCAATGGCAGTCGTGTTAAGTTGGAGTTCATAGTGTTTCATTGTAAGAGTCAATCTGGAGGTGTGTGGGTATGGGTGTATGTGTAATAATATGTAATTGCGTGTATAATATATTGGAGAGATATCCGTGCTGTGTTGGTTGTCTAGAGCAAATGCCTGTCTGTCTTGTCCACACTAAATAACAAATGGAGACTTTATACTTGGCTCAATGGAGAGTGTGGGTAGGGATTTGCACCGGTCCCCAAACAGCAGGGTGCAGCCCAGGCAGATGACCTTACGGGGAGGGAAAGTATGCATTTGTGACTGCAGACCAAGAATGCCATAATAAAATGCAGTTGCTTCAAGCCAATACTGACTTTAACGTCACATGAAAATGAACTAATTGTTGCTGGTTATAAACAATGTTATTTAGCAGCCTAGATATTGTTATAAATGACACTAATCAACCGGCAGGGAAATACGTTTGCTATATTTTTATCACCCTTATTAGGCAGCTTGAAATTGTAGGGTCAAATATCAGGTTATTTACAATAACTGTAATTCATTTTTTGAAACAAAAGCAGCAAAGTCTTATTAAGTATTTACTGCAGGTAGTATTCATTTTTATGTCCACTCATTCCATGTACTGTCATTGTTTATGGTGAGAATGAAAATGTCACTGCAGGATCTCAGTAAATGATGTTGGAGTTGTGGACAATATGAATGCAACAGACAATTGCTTAATGGTGTTTACCAATGTCCTAATGAAAATGATTATGTAGTTGTCTTCTCGGGGAATAACCTTTTGAGTTTCTTTGTGATTCATGCACTCTGCGTGGAGGCTGGGTTATCCCCATTCCCAGAGCTACTTCATCTTCCACAGCAGAATGTACCATTGAGGTACAATTAGCCATGATTCCGTTGTCAGCTACAGCAAGTGAAGCTGCGTCTTGAATAGGAACATTGGTGCAATAAAAAGCAAATGTAAACACTGTGCCTAATTATTGGTTTTAAATCACAATTGGTTGTCCATTGTATTCTGTGTTTGACTCAGAAAAATTAATATCTGTAAATTTATAATGAATGGCTGCAATTTCAAATTATTTGGCATTTTCCAATATTCTGATAACTCGCTGGTGAGTAAAAATCAAAACTATAGCTATTGGGAATTTGGAAAAAAGAAATAGGAAATACTTGGCATGTCTGGCAATATTTGTGGAAATGCATGAATTAACTGTCTCGACAAAAGGTCTTCGACCTGAAATGTTACCTGTCACCAGATGCTGTCTCATCTACCAAGAAGCAGTCGAGGTTGGCAGGGGTGGAAAACCCGGGGGGGCCAGAGGGGACATGTCACCCCCATGTTTTGAGAGGTGGGCGACATCCCCGCCAGGTTAACCTGCATGGGCTTGCGGGAAATATGGCCAGCGCGGAGAAGCAGCGCTGGTATCCCGTCAGTCCAGACAGGGCTGTAGTTAACCAGGTGAGAGGCACAATTGAGCTGCATTTAGCGCTGGATTGAGCCTCCGAAGCCTTGTGCGGGCGAGTGCGCATGCGCACGGCCGCCAAAAAATTGTGTCCCCCGTCCCCTCCATGTTTTGATAGTGAGTTCCGCTCTTGGAGGTTGCTGCCTTACAGCGACCCAGGTTCGATCCTGACTGCGGTGGCTGTTCTGTGACTGCATGGATTTTCTCCAGTTTCCTCCCACACTCCAAAGACGTACAGGTTTGTAGGTTAATTGGCTTCTGTAAACTATCCCTAGTGTGTAGGATATAGCTTGTGTATGCATGATCGCTGGCCGGCACAGACTCGGTGGGCCAAAAGGTTACACGTTTTCACGCCGTATCTCTAAAGAAAATTAAACTATGAGCATTTAGAATTTACTGTTCTTTCTTCATCTCACCACCAATTGTGTTTAACAATCTCCAATGAACATCTTCTGCCCAAAAACCAGGCTATTGAACACAACAAACAGCAGTTTATGAACTGTAAACTGCACTAGGGACTTGGGCTTTATGTTTTGACACTAATATTGGGGATTTTTTATTTATTGATTTTTTTTGTTTGTTTATTATGTTATCTATTGAGTACAGAAACTCCAGGACTTGCACAATAGGAGACATGAAAACTTGCACTTCTGTATTCGGTCCCTAGTGCAATTAAGGCAGTTTGTAAATCAAGGTTACATCGGAAATAAGTTGGCAATGGTGCATGCCACTGAGACAGTTTATTCTCTCACTGAGTTATTTCAGGCAGGGGATGGTGGCTTGAGTATGGGTTCACGGAGCATAACCCTTACCTGAGTCGGGGAGTGCCTGTACTTTGTTTACAGACCTGTTGCTCTGCTGCAATTTGGGTTGCCAACGGTCCCGTATTAGCCGGGACATCCTGTATATTGGGCTAAATTGGTTTGTCCCATACGGGGCTAGTGGAATCAAGGGATATGGGGAGAAGGCAGGCACGGGTTATTGATAGGGGACGATCAGCCATGATCACAATGAATGGTGGTGCTGACTCGGGGCCAAATGGCCTCCTCCTGCACCTATTTTCTATGTTTCTATGGGACCGCCCTTGTCCCGTATTAGACTGTTACTACTCGGGTCGAGGGACTGTCGGGTCGGAGCCGCCTCACCCGTCCCGACGTAGTGCAGCCCATGAAGTGCAGCAGCGCCTCGCCTGTGGCCCTGTCGGTCGGCAGCCCGACCAGCTGTCCAACCTTCGGACCATTCACTTACCACCGACTCCACCACCCCTCCTCCTCATGGCCAATCATCGGTTCATGAGTTGGATGGGGTGCCGGACTTTGCGCACGACGTCGTGCGGCCCGGGCCAAAACCCCTCAGCTGGCCCGACGGCTGGACTTTGTGTGCAGTCCAGCACCCGGGTCAACTCATCATTCACCCAGCCACGGCCAAGTCGGTCAACGAATTGCCGTCGGGGATTTGTCCCTTGTTTTGACCTTCCCTTATTTGGGAGTGAGAAAGTTGCCAACCCTAGCTGCAAGTAAGTTTGTTTTTGTTTCGTTTCCATGCATATGATAATTAAACACTTCACTCTCCTTTTACATCCTAAATAATGGTATAATTAGTCCAATGGTCTTTGGGGGATATCTGGATATATTTCTTTACATTTGCTGGGTGGATAATGCAACTATTCAATATTTTGGGGGGAATCATTCTGCACCATGCACCAGCAGGCTCACAGCCACATTTATCTCACACCAACAGAATCAGATATTTGTCAATCTCCCAATTACTTCATTGTGGGAACCAAAATCCCATTTAGCGCAGGTAACAAAGAACATGTATTGTTCATTTGCAATTGAAGGATAAACTCAATTCAAAAAATATATATAAATTTATTAATTCCCCAGTTTAGAGCTGGATATTCTAAGACAGTTTGCAATAGAAACAAGTGTCACCAAGGAGAAGATGTTCTCATTCTGATGCTTAAAGTTGTTGTGGTAAAATCTACTTTTGGAAGTTGAAGAGGTTAGCGTTTGAAGGGAAGAAGGGACCCAGCCCGAAATTCCAGGAAAGAGGGTCTTGACCTGAAATGCCAACCCTTCATGTTCTCCAGGGAGGCTGCCTAACCCACTGAGTTACTACATCACCTTGTGTGGAAACAGACCCTTCAGCCCACTGAATCTGCACCGAGCAGCCATCACCCATATACTAGTTCTATCCTATAAACCTATACATCTTTGGAGTATGGAATAGAACTGGAGCACCTGGAGAAAACCCACACGGTCACAGGGAGACCTTACAAACTCCATACATACAACACCCGTAGTCAGGGTCAAACCCGGGTCTCTGGCGCTGTAAGGCAGCAAGTCTACCGCTGCCCCTACTACTACTTAGTGTCTGCACTCTCCTGTATACTGCAGACATATTGGGGCACAACAATAATAAGAATTCCATTTTTATTGAGACCTTACAGATGATTAGATGTATAGTTTCTGAGCAATAAGTTTGAAAATGATTTGTTTGTGTGGGGTACTGGATCAGGTTTAGGCTACTTCTCATGCAGTCTAATAACTGCCCCAATACTCATAATGTATTCCGAAGCAGTGTGTTCACACTGGACACTGGAAACACATTTGAGCCATGTAATGCAAGAATAAATATTCAAGATTCAAGATTTAAGAGTTTATTGTCATGTGTCCCTGATAGGACAATGAAATTCTTGCTTTGCTTCAGCACAACAGAACATAGTAGGCATGACTACAAAACAGATCAGTGTGTCCATATACCATTATATAAATATATACACACATGAGGTAGAAATGTAAAGAAATCCATATACATTATGTACGGGCTGCATAGCTGGTCATAATAGAGTTCTAGAGTCACACAGCATGGAAACAGGCCCTTTGGCCCAAATTGCCCATGCAGACCTACATGTCTAATCCCACCTGCCTGCATTTGGCCCATACACCTCTAAACCGATCCTTTCCATGTACCTGTCAAAATGTTAATTAAATGTTGCGATAGTACCTGTAATAATCCAGCAACAATACTGACATGGTGGAAAGATAAAGGTGAAGAGAAAGAAATAGGTTATGTCTTGTTTAAATCTTCATGGGTTAAAATTAATGGGGAAGGCAGACTGAAGGTCATTTGCCTCACCGAGTTTGTTTCTCACACTAGATAAGAGGCTGGTCTGTCGCTGTCTAAAATCCAATTACGCTTTCACTCTCTTGATGTTCTTAATGCTATCACTTCAACTGATCCTTCATTCCAAACATTCAGCATTTTTGATGTTTGCCTATTTATTCATTTCAGGTTAATGTTAATGTTCATACTTTTCTGTGACTGCTAAACAAATTATAAACACCAATAATGCTCCCTTAAGCTAAAATAATACCTAACTCCAGATTATACAGTTTAAGACTTTCTAATTCCTGTGCTCGGGGGATTATTCTTCATGCTGTGCACTGTATCAGCCTCAAAGCAAATTTGTTCCTCAGAAGTATGTCAACATCTCTGCACCACATTGAATGGGATCTAGCCCGTGCATAACCTTGCCCAACGCTGTTCCAGTTGTTTCACAACATGCCATTTTAACATATAATCTTCAGTCTACTCAAATGCAGAGAGATATTCATAGTGTTTGAAAATCTGCAGCTGCATGATGGCAAAAATATGTGATTAACTCGTTATGCGATGGGCTAGAGACTGCACATGCACATGCAGCGGTATGAACGTTGATTGCTCTAATTTCATGTCGCCCCTCTCACTCTCTGCCTTTGAACGCAGGAGGATGAGGGGTGATCTTATAGAGGTGTATAAAATCATGAGATGAATAGATTGGATAGATGCAGAGTCTCTTGCCAAGAGAAGGGGAACCGAGGACCAGGGGGCATAAGTGAAGGGGGAAAGATTTTATAAGAATATAATTTTGGGCTTCAACCCCATACTATCCTTTGGCCTTCTACCCCATCTTAACTTAGTTGTGTGTGTGTGTGTGTGTGTGCGTGTGTGCATTGTGTGTGTGTGTGTTAGTTGTCTGTGTGGGAGGGAGAGAAGGGAGGAAGTAGAGAAAGAAGGGAGGGAAGGGAAGGAGAGAAGGGACGGAGGTAAGTAGAGAAAGAAGGGAGGGAGGGAAGGAGAGAAGGGAAAATAGAGAGAGGAAGGAGGGAGGGAGGGAAAGAACAAGGGAAGGGAAGGAGAGAAGGGAAAAGAGAGAGAGGGCCAGCGGCGGGAGAGGATGCCGGGGTCCGTGCGGACGGGTGTGAGCTGAGGCCGAGGTTTGTAAATGTTGCCCCCCCACCACAACACCCGGCCCGGCCCTCCCTGTATTGTTCACTGCATCTTCCCGGGGAGATAGAGTGGTGGAGCCGGGACTCTGTGCGTGAGGGAACGACCAACTTCCCCCTCTCCCCCTTCTCCATTCACCCCTCATACCCCCTCCCCATCTAACCCTTTCTTCCCCCTCCACCCCTCTACTCTCTCTCCACCCCTCTCTCCCCCCCTCCACCCGGGGTATATCCACCTGAGCCGAGAGTACATTACTCTAGCGCGGGACCCCCTTAGGCGTGGGGCCTAATTGGGAGCAATTGGTCCCACGCAAACTTTCCAAGGACTGGTTTGCATACAACAAAAAAAGCTTTTCACTGTACACGCGACAATAGTAACTAGTGTGTAAGATAGTGCTAGTGTAAGGGTATCGCTGGTCAGCGTGGACTCGGTGGGCTGAAGTTTCCACGCTGTATCTCTAAAGTCTAGTCTTTCCCCATGTGACACCACACAGTGTCATTTCTAGCTCGGAAGACTCTATTAATCTATTACAAGTACATGTGGCTACTGGCAGTTGGCCAAGCAAGTGTATCTCAGCTGCCAGCCTTGAAAGGATTGTGCACCAATTTAGACTACATGCCTCCAGCAGGTGGGGTGAGCTGGTGCCCAGCGAACAGATGCTGTGTTTAGGATGTCCCAAAACGGAACAATGAAATTCTTTCTTGCAGCAGCGCAGCAGATATGTAAACATATTACTCTGCAAGCACCATAATAAACAACAAACAGTTCAGTATACATTTTTTTTAATACTATGATAGTGCAAAGACAAAAAAATTACACGAATGTACTTGAAATTCCCCCTGGAAGTCCCCCTGAAAATGTAGCACCTAGGCCAGGTGAGGTGGCCAATCTCTACCTCATCGTGGCTTCTGCAGCCGATCGATGGGTCGTGTTGCTCCCCCTGCCGGGGTTTTGGAACTCCGTCCCCGGCAGATCCCTTCCCAAAGCCGACTTCCAAGGCCGTCTTTGTGGGCTGATATCTCAGCTCCTCTGACTCCCCTCGGAGGCCGTGACCTCTGGTCCAGCAAAGCGGATAATCCAGAAAGGCTCATGAACCAAGGATGCCGGAAAATTGGTGGTGTACCTGTAAATACATTTCTCAGTCACTCAGCTGACATAACCTGCACCATAAGTTGTTGTGAAAGATTTTTAAAAGTATGATATTTTTATAGCAGTGAAATCAAATCTAATTGGTGATCTGATACAATTATTATAATGTTTGGCAAATTAATGATGGTCAATAGTAAAAGAATAATTTTTGTTTAATCGGTCTCATGGAAATATACAGACTTAATTCGAGGTACAAAGGTTAGATGCAAATATCCCATGAAAGTAGTGATTAGAATGCTAAATGATTAGCCTCGAGTAACAATGAAGATCGCATTGATCAAGAGATCTAAGACTTCAGTCTTGATGTAACCCATTAAAGTGAAGCTAAAAGGGCTTGGAATTTGGATTGGAGTAAGCTAATTATGGGGCCAGTCTTCATGACACGATTGAGGTCAGTATTCAAATTTTGATAATTTTATGTGAAGTAACAACTAAGAAAATGTTTTACTTGTGGACAAGTCCATGTTTAAACCTTGGTTATATGCATGCATTTTCTTTGAATTTCTGAAAAATTTGCATATTTATCAGTTCTCCAGATGAAAGTATGAGAAGTTCATATTGGGTACAAAGTGGGATTAGGCTCAGCTGCATATTTTGGGATCATACATGACCAAACTGTTACGTTAGTTAACCATCTTCCATTGGATAAAAATACATGAAGGATGTCCCAGCTTGTACATCATGAATAGTGAATATATGGCTATGGATGTCTTAACTGATGCACTACTCATTGTCACCCATGCACCTTTTACACATCCATATTGATTTATGTGTGAATAGGCTGGGATAGAGAAGATAATCATATCTGTTAGAACAGGGAAAGTAGAAGAAAGGGGGGAAACAGCTAATGAGGTGAAATAATTGGACTAAGAATGGCATGTTTTAGAAACCGTGAGATGTGCTGTAGGACGAGATCAGATTCTGGGGCAGTTCATTCCAGCTGTTATCATGCAACTGAACAGTCCTCTCATCAACTAGAGTCCAGTCCTGACCTCCCGTCTACCTCATTGGAGACCCTTGACCTTTCTTTAATCAGACTTTATCGAACTTCAATTTGGTGTTATATCTTGCACCGAATGTTGTACCCTTTATTCTTTCATGTGAATGCATGGTTAAAGATCTGATGCAAAAAAGAGAATATGGGTCATAGAGTCATCTCATGTGAAAACTGGCTCTTCGGTCCAACTTGCTCATGCCGACTAACATGTCGCATCCACACAAGTCTCACCTGCCTGCTCTTGGCTCATAGCCCTCCAAACCTTTATTATCCAATTGTCTCTTAATGATAGTACCTCCACTGGCAGCTCATTCCATACACCCACTGCACTGTGTGTGTGTGTGTGTGTGTAAAAAAAAAAAGGTTGCCTCTTACGTTCCTATTAAAAAAGGCCCCCCCCACCCCTCACCTTAAACCTATGTTCTCTGCCTCAAGATTCCCCTACTCTGGACAAAAGCGTTTACCCGATCTATTCCCCTTATGATCATGTACACCTTTATAAAATCACCCCTCATCCTCCTGTGCTCCAAAGGTATAGGTGTATAAGAACTGGTTGCATCTAAACTGAAAGAGGACCGATATCCTGGCAGGGATGTTCACTCATAGTTCTCTCACTGTACTCAGCACTGTTTAAACTTCTGCCCAGTGGAAGAAGGGTCAGGTGGAAAAGGTCCTGACTATGTTGGGTTGTTTATTTAAAGTCTGTTAAGTGTGTCTGGAACCTCTTTTTGCTTTGTCTTCAATCACACATTGTACTGGCTTTATTTTCCACTAGTTTGGTCTCCTGCAAAGATTTGCTATTTTACAAACTGGGAGGACCTATTGAAATAAAAATGGATTGCAGGTGCTGGTTTGTACCAAAGATAGACACAAAGTGCTGAAGTAACTCAGCGGGTCAGGCAGCATCTCTGGAGAACATGGGTAAGTGACATTTTGGATTGGGACCCTTCTTCAGACTGATACTGCATGATCCACTAAGTTACCCCAATATTTTGTGTCTATCTTTGGGAAGACCTATTACTGGAATAACAATGAGGGAAATTTATTGTTATAAGCACAATTATAAAATTTGTACTTGGTGTACCACAGCACTCGGTGCACTATGTTCTGTGTAGAAATAATGGAATTTACGGCTTGGCAGAAAATAGACTGGTGTGAAATTACAAAGTAAGTTGCAGATTTATACTTTAAACAATAAATTATAAATTATTACTCTCTCTGTCAGTGAGGCATGTCCCAGTGGCTGTGTTACACGGATCTAATGCTGAAGCTTTACAAGGCACTGGTGAGCCTGCATTTGGAGCATTGTGATCAGTTTTGGGCCCCATATCTGAATGAAGGATGTGCTGGCGTTGTAGAAGATCCAGAGGAGGTTTATGCAAATGATCCAGGAATGACTGGGTTAGCATAGGATGAGGGTTTGACGGCACTGGAGTTTTGAAGGATGAGGGGGTACCTCATTGAAGATTACCGTATAGTGAAAGGCCTGGATAGAGTGGATGTGGAGAGATGCTTCCAGCAGTGGGAGAGTGTAGGACCCGAGGGCATAGCCTCAGAATGAAAGGACGCATCATTAAAAAGATGTGTCGGGAGTTTCTTCGGGCAGGTGAAGGTTTCAAGGGTTATGGGGAGAAGGCAGGAGAATGGAGTTGAGGGGGGAAAGATAGATCGGCCATGATTAAATGGCCCACATTGCTCCTATGAGCTATGAGCTTGAAGGATACGAATGCTGCATTTGACAATATTAATCAATGTTCCTCCTATGGTGTTTGCAAGTACTGTGTTGTAGACAGCTGTGGAGACAGACCAGTTCCAGCTGTACTGAAAGGGATATGACATTGTGGAGTGATTGGGGAATGAAAGCAAAAAAAAAGTGAACTGATATTCTGAAAGGCATTAGTGATGAAGTGAAGGCCGACGACATTATACTGTGATGGAGAAAAATGGTTTGTACTCTATTCAACAGGAAATAAGGGGAGTCCAGGAGTAAAAGGCGACAAAATTTCAGCAAACACTTGGGGCCAAAATAAAACTGCAAGATTCATAGGTGAGCTTCAAAGCAATGCTGGGGCCACGTATTTGATTTCTTGCAAAGCCCAAGACACAGATAGTAAATGCAAATTCAACAAAATGATGAATGGTATGTGGACCAACTCAGTTTTCTCCGGGAACGTGTGTTTCCTCCCACATTCCAAAGACATACAGGTTTGTAGATTAATTGGCATCTGTAAATTATAAATTGTTCCTTTGTGTAGGTTAATGCTAGTGTATGGGGTGATGGCTGGCTGGCACGGACTCAAAAAGGTGAAGGGCCTGTTTCCACGTTGTATCTCTAAACTAAATTGATAACATCATTAGATCTTCCGAGGAAATCTGAAGTAACACGGTGTTTAGAAGGAAATAATCTTGAAATATGGAAGGTTTAGTTTAGAGATAGTGCGGAAACAGGTCCTTCGGCCCACTGTACCACTGCACCACCATCAGAGAGACGTTAACAGAGGTTAACAGCATGCATTTTATATGAAACATAGGTCCTCCCACCCCGGATTTGAGAAGTTGTGATCTCAGCAAGCCATGAGATGGAGAAGATAATTAGTGAGAACGGAGTGCAGAATGATGACGGTAAAGTACTCTCCAATGAGAAGCAAAACAAATCTAATCCATCCGGTGGTTCGGATGCCAAGAGTGAAGCATTAATTAATCAGAACTGACATCCCATTTGGAGATGGTGTTCTGCTGGTTGGAGCCAGAATCATTAGCTGCCAAAAGATGCAAGAATTACTCCAGAAGATGTATGGTGCATGTAAGCATAATGAAGTTGAAGCCAAGAGCTGGATCAACTGTATGCTGCGCTAACCTCAATGCTATAAAGAGAGTGATGTGAATGTGCTGTTGTATTATAAAGACCAGAGGACGACTCTCGGTTAAAAGCCCACGGATTAGCATTTCGCACCATTGGAATTCAAGTCTGTCCTTGGAGATTAAAAATAGAAAAGCTAGATATACTCAGTAGGTCCAGGACTGGGAACAATAATAACTCTGTATCTCGGAGTTTGAGAACAGTACAGCACAGGACGAGGCCCTTTGGGCCTCAATGTCTGTGTCGAACATGATGCTAAATTAAACTCTGCCTGCATGCGATCGACATCCCGCAATTCACCACATATCCATGTATCTATCCAAACGCCTCTTCAATGTGACTGTTGAGAACAAAAGGGGGGGGGGGGAGAAGAACAAAAACATAGTGGGACCAACGTGACTCTAATGAGTACTTTTGTAACTTTGTTTGGGCTAGATACGTGGCAACTCTTTTGTGTACTTTGTGTATTGATTACAAAAACAAAGGATTTCACTTTACCTAAGTACTTGCGACAATAAAATATCACCCACGTGGTCACAGGGAGAACATGCAAACTCTGCACAGACAGCACTGTTGTCATGATTGAGCCCGGGTCTGTGGTGCTGTGAGACTGCAGCTCTACCGCTGTGTCACCGTGCCACGGAGTTGGTGAGATGGCAAGAAATGCCAGCACAGAACCCAGATGCAAAAACCTGGAATCCAAGCTACAGTAATTGAGGAGGTTATTTCTTATGACCAGTAGGTAAGATGGCACAGATCTTTGGCCTGCTCCGGATGTGATTTAAGGCTAATGGCAGCATCAGCAATGCCAGTAATATCAATCCCATTTTCAACAAGAGTAATACAATCTAACACAATGCACGGACTCATTGCAGAGATGTATCACCAAACCTAAACTGACTAAAAATGGAGATGCAACATCTTGAGACGAGTACAATTGTGAATATTGTTTTCTGAAGTACGAGTAGTAATGAATTTGTTTCTAAAATAGATCGTATTCTTTTATTAAGGAAGCTGATGCATTTTTGAAGAAAAACATTATTGTCCACAAGAATGAATTGGTAGCCATGTTATAAGCACCAATACATTATTTGTAATAAAATGCCTGATTCACTGGTACACAATATTCTTTGCAGAAATCACATAGTGTGTTTAGTCAGCACATGGCCTCTAGTGCTGAAATAAGACGCAAGCCACAAATTTGAGTCTTAAACTGTAATTTAGAAACAGACCTCTGGGAATGACAAGACTTAACACAAACCGTTCTGAATCACAGTCAGCAGAAAGAGACAGAATTCAACAATGGGCTGACACCACGATGCTTTATCTTCAGCGCAGAGAAGATCAAATCAATAAATCTGTCAAGGAGTCTCAAAGGCAGCTGCCCACCTATTCCTCTTCTATAGAGATACCCCAGACTGTGCTCAGTTACAAATGCTCCTTGGCTTCATAACGACATCGAAGCTGTAAGACAAATCAGTGGAGAAGATACGTTAAAGTGCTGTCGGGAGAGTGAGTTCTCTCCTGATACAGTCAGCACCATTTGCCACTTCAGCACCATGAATGATCATCGGGGGGGGTGCATCTCATGAGCGACGGGGAACTGTTACATGGCGCTGAAAGGGCAACAATGGCCCTTTGCTCTTGGATTCAACATATCAAAGTCATGAGGGATAATTTACTGAAGACAATTTAAGTAGCTCATGCCAACATTTCTGTTCATTGCACGGATATGAATGGCCATTAGGGCCACAGTGCAATAGGTTTCTTACTTACAAGTTGGAGCATCAGTGTCTTAAAAGTTGTGATCAGTTTTAAGATCAGCATGAGGCATGTGGTGAAATATACAATATCATCTACCAATAAAATTCTGGCGCAATTATTAGAGATTCAGCGCAATGGGGTGATGCAGTGGCACAGCGGTAGAGTTGTTGCCTCGCAACGCCGGAGACCTGGGTTCGAACCCGACTGCCGGTGCTGTCCTGTACGGAATTTGTACATTCGTCCCGTGACCGTGTGTGTTTTCCCCAGGTGCTCCGGTTTCTTCCCACACTCCCAAAGACGTACAGGTTTATAGTTTAATTGGCTTTGATAAAATATGTAAATAGTGCAGTATGTACCAGTGTAACAATATGTAAATAGTGCAGTATGTACCAGTGTAACAGGGATCGCAGGTTGGCATGAAGAGCCCGTTTTCACACTCTTCCTCTAAACTAAAAAAAACGAAAAGGTTATTTGTTATCACTCCAGGAACTGCCCAATTACAATTTCAAAATGACTCATGCGAGTGAGTTGTCATTAAGCAAGCATCCAATGCCAAATTCCATTCACATTATTCCAAAACATTGGTCACAGTTAAACTCACCATAATGCTGTCTGCTCTCCAGCTGTATAATTTCACACCCCCAGAGGATCTGGACTCTTGCGTGGAGCTCTGCTGGAGGCTGCCTACTAGAGTCATGCAGAAAGGACGCGTGCCCTTCTGCCCAACTTGTCCTTGCTGACCAACATGCCCCATCTACGCTCGTCCTATTTTGAGTCTGTGAGTCATACAGCATGGAAATGAGCCTTTTGAACCAACACCCATGCCGACCAAGATGCCCTATCCAACCTAGTACTATTTAGAGTCATACATCATGGAAGCAAGTCCTTTGGGTCCAAATTTGGCATAACCTAAGTCCTCTAAAGCTGCATTGTGACTTCCTTTAGTCCTTCTTTTAAGAAAGGGTGGCACAGTGGCTCAGCGGGAGAGTTGCTGCCTTACAGCACCAGAGAACCGGGTTTGATCCTGATTACGGGTGCTGTCTGTATGGACTCTGTACATTCTCCCTGTGACCACGTTCCCGACTTTTCCCTGGTGCTTTTGTTACCTCAAACATTCCAAAGAAGTGCAGGTTTGTTGGTTAATTAGCTTTTGCATATTGTCCATTGTGTGTAAGGATAGTGCTAGTGCATGGAGTGATCGCTGGTCGTCACGGACTCAATGGGCTGAAGGGCCTGTTTCCACGCTGTATCCCTAAAGTAAAACTGTAAGTGATCACACTCTGAAACCTAATGTGGCCATGCACCAGTGTTTCCTAGGTTACAGTATTTCTGATCTGCTGCCCATTGATCTCCAGTAGATATGGTTCAGTAGATGAGCTCACATGAATGTTATCCATTAATGATTTCCTCAGCCAAGTGCAACCTGCATGAAGTAGAGCTTTGCTGAGCTGGGGAATTGTAGCTGTTGCTGTCAGTCTCCATGTGGTGGACCATGACTGTAACCATAGTCCAGGGAGCAGAAAGTCAGTCATCAACCTGATGCCAAATGTAGATTTTGATTGATTACATCGATTGAAAGATACAGCATAGAAATTGGCCCTTCAGCTCAACAGGTCCATGCTGACCATCGATCACCCGTTCACACTAGTTCTATGTTATCTCACTTACGCATCCACTCCCTGCACACTGTGGTTACTTTACAGAGCGCCACTTAACCTACAATCCTGCATATCATTAGGATGTGGGAGGAAACCGGAGCATCCAGAGGGAAACCCAGAGCCCACAATGTTTGTGCCGAGCATGATGTTAAACTGATCTCATCTGCTGAAACTTACAAAATTCTTAAGGGGGTTGGACAGGGGCTAGATGTGATGGACAGGTTTGTTATCTCTATGGAGAGACGGAATGGTTGTCAGCCATGATCATAATTTTTAAAGGGCGGTTCCGGCTCGAAGGGTCCGATATGATCCATATCTGTCTTTTCCTGCCACTTCCATGTGCATATCGAAAAAAATCTTAAATGCCACCACTGTATCTGCCTCCACCATCACCCCTGGCAGTGCATTCAAGTCCCCGGCAATCTCTGTGTAAGAAAAAACTTGCCCCATATGTCTCAATTAAAGTTCCTCTCCCCCCCACCTTCACACCTATGAGCTCTAGCATTGATTTATTGTCAAACTGAGTAATTATCAAGGTACCAGTTTACTGACGTTGGTCTAAACAGGCTGTTGTTTGCTGTGTTCTCTCTCCCACCTTTGTACGAAATGGTGAAGTTACATTTACCATCCTCCAATCTACAAGAACTATTTACTCGTCTAAAGAATTGTGGAAGATGGCAGCAGATGCAACATTTTTCCTCTTTCACAAGTTCACAATTTATAGGAGTAGAATTAGGCCATTCGGCCCATCGAGTTGACCATCATTTAATCATGGCTGATCTCTGCCTCCTAATCCCACTTCCTGCCTTCTCTCCATAATCATTGACGCCCGTTCCAATCAATAATTTGTCTACCTCTGCAATAAAATATCCACTAATTTGGCCTTCTCAGCCTTCTGGGAAGGAGTTCCACGGATCAACGACCCTCTGACTAAAGAAGTTCCTCCTCGCCTCCTTTCTAAAAGAGCGGTCTTTAATTCTGAGGCTATGACCTCTGGTCCTAGACTCTCCCACCAGTGGAAACATCCTTTCCACATCCACTCTATAAGTGGCTTTAATTATTCTGTAAATTTCAATGAGGTCCCCCCTCAACCTTCTAAACTCCAACGAGTAGAGGGCCAGTGCCCTCAAACGCTCATCATACACTAACCCACTAATTCCCGAAATTTCTTTTAACATAGAACAGTACAGCACAGGAGGAGGCCTTTCAGTCCACATTGTCCAGATTGAACATGTTGAACCAATCTCCTCTGCCTGCATGTGATCCATATCCCACCATTCCCTGCATATTCATGTGCCTATCAAAAATATGGTAGTGCTCTGGAATGTAGATTGGGAGTTATCAACTTTCAGTATTATTAATTTCTACTCTTTAAGCTAGAATCTTTATCTTCAATTCCTCCTTTACATTAAACTCTGGGTTTGCCAGTATTTCTGTAAATGTATTTGTGTTGTGTTCCGTGAAGGCAGCATCAAAATATTGGTAGAAACAGCAGATGCTGGTTTATACCAAAGATACTCACAAAGTTCTACAGTAACTCTGGGGGTCAGGCTGCATCTCTGGATAAAAAGGACAGTCCCGACCTGAAACATCACTTATCTTTTTTCTTCAGAGATACTGCCTAACTCCAGATTTACTTCAGCACTTTGTGGCTATCTGCCAAAGTAATGGTTTTGTCTTCACAGACCAAGACATATAAATTCTCAGAAATAGTCTGAAGAAGGGTCTTGACCCATCCTTTTACTCCAAAGATGCTGCCTGACCTGCTGAGTTACTCCAGCACTATGTGTCTATCTTTCGTAAAAAAACAGCATCTGCAGTTCCTTATTTCTACAAAGTATTTGTTTCATTGCCCTTCCATTTCTTTATTCACTGTTACAAATGTCCCTGTTTCTGACTGCAAGGAAGTTACATGTGCCTTTGCTAATATTTTTGCTTTTGTGGACTTGGTAGCAGCTTTGCCGGGCTGTTTTTATTTTATTGCATGTTTGAAAGGAATGAAAATCTGAAGATGATTGTTTTCACAGTCAGAGGTGGTTGCAGGTCTCAGATGGATCGGGGCTGACTGAAGATGACGCAAAAGGCCAGAAGCAATTGGAAATGTATCACTATCTTGCCAGGCTGAGGCAACTGTCAGGTTTACAAAACTAACGCCTTGTGTGATTTTGAGGCGTCCTTAAAATGCATCACCAAGTGAATGTATAGGCTGCGATCTTGGCCGCAGGTCTTTGTCTATTAGCTGGATATACCTCTCTATTACCCTTTTTTCATGATCTGTGACTTATTTTTGCACAGAACTGGGACAGCCTGACAATAGACAGACACAAAGTGCTAGAGTAACTCAGCGATCCAGGTAGCATCTCCGGGGAAAAATGAAGGGTGACGTTTCGGGTCGGGACCCTTCATCAGACTGCGTACAATATGCAGGCTCTCTGGGTTCTTGGGGAAAGGAGGGGGAATTGTTCGTGAATTTGCAAGAGTAGTTTACTTAACTCATTACCACATAGTCTGCAGCAACATCAATTCACGTATCAATTGGAAGTAGCACTTCACCCAAGTCTGTTCCTCCTTTCACAAAATGAGCTTTCAAAGTATGAAGTCCTTCTTTCCGTTGTCTTGATTTGCCACTGTAATTGTTTTTATTTTACTTGCCTTCGCTTTGGGTCAACAGGTTTTTGAAATGTGATCCTTTCCTTGAAGCAACTGAAGCACTTGGCAGGAGTGCACGGTGTTGAGTGATGGCCTTCATTGTGCAAGAGTAACATATTCATCTGGCTTCACAGTACATTACCAATATGGCACAACCATGTTGCTTTGGGCTCTTTACACTTTAGAGATGCAGTGTGGAAACAAGCCCTCCAGCCCACCGAGTCCGCACTGACCAGCGATCACCTCGCACACTAGCACTATCCTACACACGAGGGGCAATTTACAATTTTACCGAAGCCAATTAACCTATAAACCTGTACATCTTTGGAGTGTGGGTGGAAACTGGAGCTCCAGGAGAAAACCCATGTGGTCCCAGGGAGAACGTACAAACTGCCCATAGTCAGGACCGAACCCGGGTTACTGTAAGGCAGCATCTCTACCGCTGCGCCAATGTGCCTCTCCACTGGTTCTCTGTCAGGTGGGTTGGTGTGAGGTGGGTTTTGTGGGGGTGGGGGAGGGGGAGGAGACACTCCCCAGCCATTTCCTTTGACCCAACAATTTGATATGCAAGTTCTCTGTAGCTTTACCTGAATTTGTTCACCGACCAGTCAATCCCCAATCTGTCGAGCAATGAAAGCCTCAGATAGGGTGGATGTGGAGCGGATGTTTCCAGTAATGGGAGAGTCTAGAACCAGAGGGCACAGCCTCGGAATAAAAGGATGTACTTTTAGAATGGAGTTGAAGAAGAATTTATTTAGCCAGAGGGGGGTAAATCTGCGGAATTCATTGCCACGAATGGCTGTGGGAGGCCAGGGCTGTGAGTATTTTTAAAGCAGAAATTGATCGGCTCTTGATTAGTAAAAAGCATGAACGGCTCCAGGAGAAGACAGGAGAATGGGGTTGAGAACGAAAGATGGATCGGCCATGATTAAATGGTGAGTAGATTCGATGGGCTGAATGGCCTAATTCTGCTCCCATGTCTTATGGTCTATCTATTGCACAATTCAAAACGGTACTGGAATTGTAAAGCATAGATGTATGTTATTGATCTCGTCCTCTTTGTGGGTCCTTGTCTCAAATAGCTTTCACCTGTTTTAATTGCTTTGAATTAAAGTAATATCCCAGTTTCTGCAGAACGTCTTTTAAAAATTAATCTATCACCTAGTGCTGGCAGGATATTTGTCAGTCTGCCAAGTGCATTTGGTCAATTTCTAATCAAGAATATTGCTCATTTTGCTCATCACATCACATTTCAGCAATTCCTTCAACCTTTACTTGAAAGAACATCCATTAACTTGGTATACAAGCTATATTGTGCTCAAGGTTAGTCATGCATGCTGCCACTCGAGGGAGGGAGTGTGGTTCCATTCAAATTCAACAGTGACACACTTAATGGTCTAATGCCAAGCCAATGTTGCTGTCTCTTGACACTGTGGTTAACTGTGTTATGTATTTTATCAGTACATACACTGGGAATGTGGAGTATTGTAGAGTCTTGGGATCCAGGAGTGCAGGTGCATTATTGCTTGAAAGTGGCATCACAGGTGGATAGGATGGACATTGGCTATTGGTACATTGGCCTTCATTAGCCAGAGTATTGAGTATAGAAGTTGGGAAGTCATTTTACAGTTGTACAAGACATTGGTGGGACTAAATTTGGAGTATTGTGTTCAGTTTTTTTGGGAGGAGGAGGTCACCCTGTTATAGGAAAGCTGGAAAGGATGCAGAGAAGATTTACAAGGATGTTCCCAGTGTTCCAGGCCCCGAGCTAAAGGGAGAAGTTGCGCAGGCTTGGACTTAATTGGAGCGCAGGACAATGAAGGGAGATCTTATAGAGGTGTGCAAGATAATGAGAGGAGTAGATAGGGTAAATGCAGAGTCTTATGGCACTTTAGGTTTAAGATAAGGAGGGAAAGATTTAGTAGGAACCTGAGGGGCAGCTTTTCTTTTACACAAAGGGTGGTATCTATATGGAAGTGGAAGTGGTGGAGGCAGGTTCGATTTTATCATTTAAAAATAAATTGGATAGGTATATGGATGGGAAAGGAATGGAGGGTTATGGTCTGAGTGCAGGTAGATGGGACTAGGGGAAAATAAGTGTTCGGCACATACTTGTAGGGCCGAGATGGCCTGTTTCCGTGCTGTAATTGTTATATGGTTATATGGAAGGAGGTGGTTGAGACGGGTGCTATTACCCGTTTAAAATATTTGGGCAGGTACATGGGTAGAATAGGTTTAGAGGACTGTGGGCCAAACGCAGGCAGGTGTAAGTGGTGTATGTTGGTTGGCGTGGGAAGTTGGCCCGTTTCCATGCTGTATGACTATAACTGCACAAAGTCTTCTGATAAACATCACTGGAAAGAAATTGGCTACAAATTAATCTAAAACTTGCAAGCGACAGACATCAAAGTACTTTAACAGTTTGGATAGACAAAAACTCTCATTGCTAATTTGCATTTATCAAAGCCTTTATAGGATATAAGACAATGTCATACTTACAAGATGCCACCTTTAAACTATTGCACATTGAGTTGTCATGCTGTGCGTTTAAATGATTCCGACTGTTTATGGCAATATTATATTGCTGCAAATCAGGCACATCATATGAATCTACTGTCCAATATGGATCACAGTGTGAACACTCCCTGTGAAACAGGGTTAAGATGCCAGAAGATACATTACACAGTTCATTTAAGTAAAAATATTCCCCTTGAACTTTCTGTGCATTTGTCAAGCATATTAGTTGGGTACTGACTGTTCCACTAAAGAAACAGCATCACCTTCTTTTACTCCAAAACCTATGATAAGTTTGAAAAGATTTTAGAGTTTGGCAGCAGGTTAAAAGACACTTCCTCCAGGGTCGGACTAGTGGAAAGATAATGCAGTTCAATGCGTGACTAAGGAGATGGTGCAGGTGACACCATGATGCAGCACAGTGGTGTAGTGGTAGAGTCGCTGCCTTACAGCGCCACAGACCTGGGTTTGATCCTGACTATGGGTGGTGTCTGTAAGGTATTTACATGTTCTGCCTGTGACCACATATTGTCACATGTACAGTGTACATGTGACAATACAGTACCAATTAAGGTACAGTGAAACTCGAATGACCATACAGCCATAATTTAAAAAAGCAACAAGACACACAACTACATAAAAGTTTACATATACATCCACCACAGTGGATTCCCCACACTGTGATGGAAGGCAATAAAGTCTAATCTTCGTCCTCTTTATTCTCGGGGCAGTTGAACCATCCGCAGTCAGGGTGATCGAAGCTGCCTCAGCCGGCAATCGAAGCCCCCGTGTCGGACGGTCGAAGCTCCCACACTGGGGTGGTCAAAGCACCTGCGGCTCGAAGCCCCCGAAGTCGGTCCCTAACTAGGGACCGCGAGCTCCAAGGTCGATCCCCGGCAGGGATCGCCAGCTCCACAATGTTGTTCACGGGCTCCCGCAGTTGGAGCTCCCGAAATTGGTCTCCAGCAGAGGCCTCCAGCTTCAGTGTTAGGTCATAGTGTGGACGGAGATACGATACAAAAAAAAATCTCCGTCGAAGTAAGAGATTAAAGAAGTTTCCCCCAATCCCGCCCCCCCCCCCCACATAAAACAAGCTAAAGAACATTAAAACATACATTTATCACATTCTAAAAAACAACATAGAAGGAAGGGACGAGACAGACTGATGGCGAGGCAGCCATTGTGGGCTCCATCCAGTGGTAAATCGCTTCTTTAAATTGTCCCGAGTGCGTAGGATAGAAATAGTGTATTGTTGGTCAGCATGGACTCAGTGGACCGAAGGGCCTGTTTCCGCGCTGTATCTGTAAATAGTAAAGTCTAAAGAGAAAGGGCTTCAGATATGTAGTTCATTAGTCTCTCTTACAGGGCAGTTGGGACCTGTATGAGAGAGATGGGCTGCACCTGAGCTGGAGAGGAATCCACATCTTCACAGGGAAGTGCTACTCATGAGGGTTAAAGGCGAGGTGGCATGGAAGTGGGAACCAGAGCAGCAGGTCGGCATGTTGAGCAATTGGTGAGAAGGTCGAGGGTATGAGAAAACCAGCAAGTATTACAGCACGTGATAAAAGCTACAAGTATATCTTGGGATTTTGCTTGGCACAAGTTCGAGAGTGAAATATTTGCACATTAGCAACATCAGCCCGTTGAAGGAGATTTGGGAAGAGCAGATTATTTGGTTTCTGGTAGATGTGTTCAGTTTTGACTGATGGATGTGATGATGTACTGTAAAATGAGTACATCATCACATGTAAAACTACAACAGGGAGAGTGCTGCTGTAGTTTCTCCAGAGTTGTTCATCATAAGTACCTGAGAAGAGCAGCATTGTTTCTGCACATTATATCTTGTGCAGTGACTGCATATTCAGCAGAGAGATATGAAGCCGCTCCTCATCATTTGTTTATATTTTCAATAAAGTCAACTTGCATAGTACCTTTTGATTTCAATCTTTAATATTGAGGGGCATTAAAACAGTTATTAGATCATTATCAGCTAGATGTTAACTATTTGGTAAACTAATCCTGAAAACACCTTTTATTCTGTCTACATGCTAAAGTTTGAACAACATTAGAATTTGTATAAACATGTAGAAACACGGAACTGCAGATGCTGGTTTACAAATAAAAAAACACAATGTCCTGGAGCAATTCAGCGGGCCATGCAGCACCAATGGATAACATGGATAGGTGGCATTTCGGGTAAGGACTTAGTCTGAAGAGGACCCGGAACTTCACCTATCCATGTACTACAGAGATGCTCCCTGATCTACTGAGTTACTCCAGCACTTTGTGTCTTTCATTTAGAATTTATATTGTCTTCATTACCCTCCAGTCTCAAGTTGTGTGTCAACCATGCTTAATATAATTCCTTTTTTCATTGCCGAAGCTTATTTTTCCCCCAATCATTAACGAGGTATCTTCTTTATCTCTCGTATGACAGTCAACTTCCCACTTCCAGCGTTCATCTGGAATAAGCTTTTCCTCACTTTTCATTCCATCATCACTGATGTTAATACATTAGACTTTAGACTATAGACTTTAGACTATACTTTTAGACTTCAGAGATACAGAGTGGAAATAGGCCCTTCGGCCCACCGGGTCCTTGCCGACCAACGACCCCCATACACTAGCACTATCTTACACAATGGGAACAATTTACAATTTTATTGAAGGCAATTAATCTACAAACCTGCACATCTTTGGAATGTGGGAGGAATCCCGTAGTCAGGATCGAACCTGGGTCTCTGGCGCTTTAAGGCAGCAACTTTACCACTGTGCTGCCCTGAATTGATGGATTTGATAGGGATGTGAGAGCAAATGAAAAATAAGCAGGAGAATTGGATTACTGGCTTTGCTCTGAGAAGTTCAGCAGGGATTTGGTGATATTGTGTTGGATTGCTGTGTATATAATTGTCTCTTGAGATGTCATCTGTAATCCCTTCCTTCATACTGCCACTCGGGAATATGGATATTGCCACATGAGAGCTGAGAACAGCTAGAACATGGAACAGTACAGCACAAGAACAGGCCCTTCAGCCCATGTTGTCTGTGCCGAACATGATGTTAAGACATCACTTATCTACTGGTACATAACCCACATCCCTCCATTCCCTGCATACGCTGAATGCATCTCCATGACATTTCAATGTTAAAAGCCTTATATTAAGTCCGTGGTGAACCAATATTTCTTTAAACTGAATGTGATGTTAACTGCAGGCGTATAATTAGTCTTTTTTGCCCTTTAATTCCATCCCTTCTTCTCTATTGCTTCCCCATATATTCTCCTAGTAATGGTTCAATGGTATTTTATTGTGACGTGTACCGAGGTACAGTGACATTCCATTTTTGCAAAGAGTTCGGTTAAAGTATTACTGTACATACCAACAATTTTAGTTAAGGGCAAGTGTATAGGAGTAGTACACTAAGCCAGTCTACGAGAATCACCATGCATTGGTGGCATTTTTTCAAGATTCAAGCTTAAGTTGTTAGAAATGTAGAGTTTTTGACTTGGCCACAAAGGCCCATTGTTGTGGCGGAGTTGCAGGGTCGGCCTGGCCAAGCGAAGTTGTCGGTGTCCTCCTCCACTGCTCCATGCCAATGCAGGCCACATCCGATCCATGTGTTCATGCCTATTCTACCTCCTTCAATATTCCCATGTCGCAGCCTTTGATTTTGGTCTGTGTTTCCACTATTTCTCTATGTTCTGTTTCAGCCAAAGTTGAGCTACAAACCCCACAGTTTCTCAACGAGGAAAAATGTGCAGACACTGGAAACCTGAAATAAAAACAAAAGATGCTGGAAATACTCAGCCACACAGACAGCACATGTGGAGGGAGATTAGTCTCATTTAGTTTAGAGATACAGCGTGGAACCTGGCCCTTTGGTCCACCGAGCCCGCACCGATTAGCATTCCCCACCAACTAACACTATCCTACACAAGGGAGAATTTACAATTTTACTGACGACAATTATCCTACAAACCTGTACGTCTTTGGAGAGTGGGAGGAACCTGAAGCACCCTGAGAAAACCCACGGGGAGAACTTATAAACTCCATATAGACAGTACCCTTCATCAGGATTGAATCTGGGTCTCTGGCACTGCAAGGCAGCAACTCTACCTCTGCGCCACCGTGCCACTCAGGAGAAATAAAGCTAATACTTCAGGTCAGAGGACTCTCATCAAAATCCATGGCTTAAGGGCAAGATCCTGCCTGCTATGTTTGCTCTAACCTCGTCTCAACAGAATTCCTGTCTATGCCTGACTTTACTGATTTTATGGCTTTGAAACTTGTCTTGGAGTCATGCAGCATGGAAACAGGCCTTTCGGCCCAACCTGTTCACTCTAACCAACATCTACACTAGTCCCATCTGCCCTTGTTTGGCCCATATCCCTCTAAACCTACCCTATCCACATACCTGTCCAAATTTGTTTTAAACGTGGGGGGGGGGTGAAGTCAACACAGTATATGTGTGCAGTTAACGGGAAAGAGAGTGTAGGAAAAGTCACGTTTAAACTAACAAAGCAGAAGGATGGGAACCAATGCAATGAGACAGAGGACCATAAAAGGAGGATAGAGGCAAAAGGTAGAAGGGTGATAAGAAAAACAAACCTGAAAGCTTTATGCCTTAATGCGAGGAGCATTTGTAATAAGAATGATGAATTGAATGTGCAGCTAGTCGTTATGTAGTAAGATATAGTTGGAATTACGGAGATATGGATCCAGGATGACCAAGGCTGGAAGTTAAACATGCAGGGGTAGTCAATATTCAGGAATGATAGGCAGAAAGGAAGAGGAGGTGGGTGGCATTGCTGGTTAAAGAGGAGATTAATACAATAGCAAGGAGAGATATTAGCTTGGATGTTGTAGAATTGGTATGGGTAGACTGCGAAATAGCCAAGGGCACAAAACGCATGTTGGAGTTGTATACAGATCATCAAGCAGCAGTAGGGAGGTTGGGGGAAGCATCAAGCAGGAAATTAGGGATGTGTGTAGCAAAGGTACAGCAATTATCATGGGTGACTTTAATTTACATATAAATTGGGCTAACTAAATTGGTAGCAGCGCTGAGGAGGAGGATTTCCTGGAATGTATACGGGATGGTTTTTAAACCAATATGTAGATGAACCAACTAGAGGGAAGGCCATCCTAGACTGGGTATTGTGTAATGTAGAGGGATTAGTTAGCGATCTTGTTGTGCAGAACCCCTTGGGAAACAGCGACCATAATATGATGGAATTCTGCATTAGGATGGAGAGTGACACCGTTAATTCAGAGACGAGGTTCCTGAAATTAAAGAAAGACTTTGAAGGTATGACAGGACTTGGCGGGGATAGACTGGCAAATTATACTTAAAGGGTTGACAGTGGAGATGCAATGGCAAAGATTTAAAGACCGCATGGATGAGCTCCAAAAATTGTTCATCCCTGTCTGGCGAAAAAATAAAACGGGGAAGGCGGCTCAAACGTGGCTTACAAGGGAAATCAGGCATAGTGTTAAATACAAGGAAGAGGCATATAAATTGGCCAGGGGTAGCAGCAAACCAGAGGACTGGGAGACATTTAGAACGCATTTTAGACCTCTGAGGATAAAGGGGTTAATTAAGAGTGGGAAAAAGAGCATGAAAGGAAGTTTGTGGGGAATATAAAAACTGACTCTGAAAGCTTCTTTGGATATGTAGAAAGGAAAAAGATTAATGAAGACAATTGTAGGTCCCTTACAATCAGAGACAGGTGAACATAGTGGAAAACAAGGAAATAACAGAACAGTTAAACGAGTACTTTGGTTCTGTCTTCATGAAGGAAGACAAACAATCTCCAGGAAATACTAGGGGACTAAATCCTCGATCTAGTGGGAGGGAGGAACTGAAAGGAATCCACATTAGTCAGGAAATGGTGTTGGGTAAACTGTTGGAACTGAAGGAGACCCCGATGATCTGCATCACAGGTGGCCCCAGAAATCGTGGATGCATTGGTGATCATTTTCCAATGTTCTCTCGAATCTGGATCAGTTCCTGTGGACTGGAGGGTAGCCAATGTAAATCCACTTTTTAAGAAAGGCGGGAGAGAGAAAACGGGGAATTATAGACCAGTCAGCCTGACATCGGTGGTGGGGAAGATGCTGGAGCCAATTATAAATAATAATGTTTATTTATATAGCACTTTTCAACAAAACCAGTATTTGAACCAAAGTGCTTTACAGAGAATGATTAAATTAATTGAACAGATCAAATGTCAATAAATCCATACAAAACAAAAAAGAGAAGAAGATGCTTGAGTCGATTATTAAAGATGTTATATCAGCGCATTTGGAAAACAGTGACAGGATCAGTCAAACTAAGCATGAATTTATGAAGAGGAAATCATGCTTGACTAATCTTCTGGAATTTTTTGAGGATGTAACAAGTAGAATGGATAAGGGAGAGCCAGTGGATGTGGTGTATCTGGACATTCAAAAAGCCATTGACAAGGTTCCACCCAAGAGATTAGTGCAAAATTAGAGCACATGGTATTGGGGGTAGGGTATTGACATGGATGGAGAACTAGTTGGCAGACATGAAGCAAAGAACAGGAATTAACGGGTCCTTCTCAGAATGGCAGGCAGTGACTAGTGAGGTGTCAAAAGGCTTGGTGCTGGGAACCCAGTTATTTACAATATATATTAACGATTTAGGCGAGGGAATTAAATGTGACATCTTCATGTTTGCGGATGACACAAAGCTGGGTGGCAGTGTGAGCTGCTGTGAGGCTGCAGGTTGACTTGGATAGGTTGAGTGAATGGGCAGATGCATAGCAGATGCAGTATAATGTGGATAAGTGTGAGGTTATCCACTTTGGTGGCAAGAACAGGAAGGCAGATTATTATCTGAATGGTGTCAGATTAGAAAAGTGGAGGTGCAATGAGCCCTGTGTGTGCTTGTACACTGAAAGTCACTGAAAGTAAGCAGGCAGTGAAGAAAGCTGATGGCATGTTGACCTTCATTGCAAGAGGATTTGAGTTCAAGAGCAAGGAGCACCTGGAGTATTGTGAACAATTTTGGTCTCCTAATTTGAGGAAGGGCATTGCTTGCTATTCGGGGGGGGGGGGGGGGGGGGGGGAATCTAAAATTCTTAAAGGATTGAACAGGCCAGATGCAGGAAAAACATTTCTGATGTTGGGAGAGTCCAGAACCAGGTGTCACAGTTTAAGAATAAGGGGTAGGCCATTTAGGACTGAGATTCGGATCTTTTTAACCCAGAGATTTGTGAATCTGTAGAATTCTCTGCCACAGAAGGCAGTGGAGGCCAATTCACTGGATGTTTTAACGAGAGCGATAGATTTAGCTCTTAGGGCTAAAGGAATCAAATGATATGGGGTAAAAGCAGGAATGGGGTACTAATTTTAGATGATTAGGCATGATCATATTGAATGACGGTGCTGGCTCGAAGGACTGAATGGCCTACTCCTGCACCTATTTTTCTATATTTCTACTAGACTAAGTGGGACCTGTTGTGTCATTGGACATTTTGGACCAAATGGGTTATTGGGCTGGCAGCTCAGTCACTCAGGCCTGGTGTGCTGGCAGCTCAGTCACTCAGGCCTGGTGGACTGGCAGCTCAGTCACTCAGGCCTGGTGGGCTGGCAGCTCAGTCACTCAGGCCTGGTGGGCTGGCAGCTCAGTCAAACTGCCAGAAATGCTGCCCAAAACAGGTGATAGACTCTGTGAGAGAGAAGGGGGAGAGGGTTGGGAATCAACTTTAGACATTTTTCATATTTTTCTGCAGATCACAGCAATGAAGGAGGAAAGTCTATCCTGGCCTGAATCAAACAGGGAGCCAATGAAGGGAGGGAGAAAAATACTGGGGTGAGGTTTAATACTTGCAGGGGGATACTTACTGATGGGCCGAAGGGGCTCTTTTTAAAATAAATATCAGAGTGAAAGGCATTTTTTCTGGACTTTACCTGGCCTGGCATGGGCCTTTTTGGGCCAAAATGCTTCTCTTGGGCTAATACAGGCATTTTCGGCAAAAGGGACTGTTTGTTTTGTTAATAGGGGCCTTGTAGACCGAAATTTGTGGTTTCAGGCAGGCCAAACATCTCAGTGCATTTTTATTTCATTTCCATTGCAGTTTCAAGCACAGGGCAGGCCAAATAGCACATTGAATTTTCATTTCATTTCCATTGCAGTTTCAAGCACAGGGCAGGTCAAACAGCTCATTGCATTTTCATTTAATTTCCATTTATATTGCAGTTTTAAGCACAGGGCAGGCCAAACAGATTGCATTTTCAGTTCATTTCCATTTCCATTGCAGTTTCAAGCACAGGGCAGACCAAACAAATTTCATTTTCATTAAGGGCTAACAAATCATTTATTGCAAGTACATTGCAGATTCGCAGTTCAGTTGATTCTCAGCTTAGGATCAAAGTTGTGGCCTCTCCCTCGCAATCTTCCAGAGAGACTGATTCACGTCCAGGCATCCGGGGTTTTATTCTCCTGCCCAACCCCCTCCCCCAGAGGGGGTGTCGATCATGGTGATTGATAGGCAAGACGACCAATCAGCTGATCTCAAGATTTTTTAAACACTCATAACCTTTTTTATTTTTCATCGATTGTAAAAATCCTGTGAGTAACAGTGAGTAAGATGGCCAAAAATCATAGCGATATATGGTAGCGTTTTTCCTAAAATCAATATACAGCACAGACAGGAAGTGGTCACGGTGAGACTTTTAGTTATATTGATGTTTCTATGTGATAGCACCTGCCTCAACTACCTCCTCTGGCAGCGTGTTCCATACACCCACTACCCTTTTAGACTCTTTCCTGTCTCCTCAAGCTTCACATACACAAAGAAAATGGAAACGATGGCACAGCAAATTGCTTACTGTTCATGATCATTCTAAACTCTGTCCAATTGCCCTGAATTGCACTTTGATTGCTTCTCTATACTGACTCTCAGTTTGACACTCAATTTTATTTTTCTGCTCATTGTTTTGGGACTCCTTCACCAGTTTCCAATCTCCTCCAGCCCTGGACCTCTCTGGGATATCTCTGCCTCACTGATTCTGACCACCTAGATCATCCTTGGATTTCATCATTCCGCCATCAGTAGTTTTACCTTCAGCAGCCACATACCACTTCAACCTCGCCATGATAGACATTTGTTCATTATTGAGCTATTAAATTTTGTTCCGTTCCCTTCAGAGGCAATGTTCCACACACCTATATTACAATATTGTCCACAGTGCATAGAACTGGAAAATTCTATCCCTCCACCGCACAGTGGCGCAGTAGTAGATCAGAGACCTGGGTTCGATCCTGACTACAGGTGCTTTCAGTGTGGAGTTTGTACATTCTCACGGTGACTGGATAGTTTATTTTCCGGGATTTCCGGTTTCCTCCCACATTTCAATCGCGCACAGGTTTGTAGGTTTTGTGGCTTCTTTAAATTACCCTGTATGTGTGGGATACCATCAGGGGTACCGTACAATTGGCAGCCCCGCCAACAGTCTGTTGGTTTTTTCTTATTTTTTATAATTTTTATTGTGTGTTAAAAGTTTGTGTAAATGTTCTCCGGTTTTGTTTTATGTGGGGGGTGGGGGGGGAGACAAAACTTTTTTTCAATTTCTTACCTTGTCGGAGATGCGATTAATTTTGAGATCGCATTCTCCAGTCTCTCTCTGCGATCTACCATCAATGGAGCTGGAGGCCTCTTCGGACTGACCTTGGGCCCCACTGCAGGCAGTGGACTTACATCGGGGTCGATCCCTTGCCTGGGATCGCTCCAATCACGGCCTGCGGTCTTTACATCAGGAGTTTACCCAAGCTATTACCCTCTTGAAAGGCTCAGTCAAATAATGGTTGATATTTGTTAGAGTTTAGAAGAATGAGGGGGGACCTCATTGAAATGTACAGAATAGTGCAAGGCTTTGATAGAGTGGATGTGGAGAGGATAGTTCCACTAGTGGGAGCGCTAGGAATAGAGGTCAAAGCCTCAGAATTAAAGGACATTCTCTTAGGAAGGAGATGAAGAGGAATTTCTTTAGTCTGGAGAATCTGTGGAATTCTTTGCCACAGAAGGCTGTGGAGGTGAAGTCAGTGGATATATTTAAGGCAGAGATAGATAGATTCTTGATTAGTACGGGTGGCAGAGGTTATGGGGAGAAAGCAGGAGAATGGGGGTTAGGTGGGAGAGATCAGCAATGATTGAATGGCAGAGTAGACAATGGGCCAAATGGCCTGATTCTGTCTGTACCACTTATGATCAATAGGTAGTTGTAGCTGGATGACAACTAATATTTCCATTGCAGTTTCACCATCTGACCTTCAGAATTCTTATTTGTGAACATTCTAGCCTTTGAGCCTATTGCACCTCCTTCGGCATTCCCATCTTGCAGCATTTGATTTTGGTCTGATTATCCACTGTTGCTTCCTATCTGATTATCTACTGCTGCTTCCCTTCTATACTAGTCCCATCTGCCAGCGTCTGGCCCATATTCTTCTAAATCTTTCCTACCCATATACCTGTTCTAATGTCTTTTAAATATTGTTATTGTAGTTTAGTTTAGAGACGCAGGGTAGAAGCAGGCCCATCGGCCCACCAAGTCTGCTGATCTGCAATCATCCCGTACACTACACAAAACACTATCCTACACACTAGGGACAATTCACAATTTTTATCAAAGCCAATTAATCAACAAATCTGTACGTCTTTGGAGTATGGGAGGAAACCGGAGCTCCCAGAGAAAACCCACACGGTCACAGGGAGAACGTACAAACTTCATATGGACAGCACATGTAGTCAGGACCGAACCCGGGTCTCTGGCGCTGTATGGCAGCAACTCGTACCGTTGCATCACCATACCTTTCTTGTACAACCTTGCCTCAACTACCTCTTCTGGCAACATTCAATATATCCCCTCCTCCCCGCCCACTGTGTGAAGAAGCTTCCCCTCGGGTTCCTATTAAATCTTCCACTTCATGGTTTTACATTTTATAATTCTTTATTTCAAAATCATTACATCTTTTTTGTTTTTCCCTCTTCATTTAAGAGCCTGCTTCTGTGATCATACTTTTGGTCATCGCTCAGATATGGTGCTACTCAGGAAATGCAGCTTAGACACGAGACACTTTCTATCATGAAGTATTTCCGTAATTACATGCTCTTTGATGCAACCTAAGAGAAATGTTCCTTCATTGGTTTTTCATCTCAGACAGTGTATCCCTTATTCAAATTCACATGATTAATGCTAACGTTTACCCCTACCCAAATTCCCACCAGGATCATCACTGTAACCCTATCACTAATCTACTATTTGTGCTGATTTGGAAGTAAAGACAAGCCTAACATGCTCATTCCCATATCTTTCTCTGCCTAACATTACATAACTGTGTATCCTTAATTCTGTATCTTATTTTTAGCATGTTTTATGAATTATCTCATATTTCTCATTTTATATCATTCAATATTTAGGAACCTATATTATTTTCACTTAGTTTTTCCAATTTTGGATGTAATCACATTTACTTAATCATCAGCTCTCTGCTTCTAATAATTTTTCTTTGGAGTCCATTCATTAGTGCTTGACTTTAATGTGTGGAAAAGTTGATCTGAATAAGTGAATATTGTTACCAGAGAACTTGATTTCTTTAATAATCTTGACATTATACTTTCTGGCTTTTGGAACTAATTCAGTATAAGGAAGGAGCTGATATTGGAGGTAGCTCACTAACATGGCTGAAGCCTATTGTTCTCACCGTCAACAGTGAATGTCAGTTTTAAACCATAAGGCCTTAATTTGGATGAATCATAGTTTGAATGATTTCATCAAGTAATTTATATTGTGGATCAAATGATTAGTGCTGTTGATTAAATTTCACTAGTCAAACGAAGAAATTCGGAGTGTAAAATATCGCTTGAACAAATTGTTTTCATGCTTAAACCCAAAAATTATCCAGGAAGCTAAACTCTTCAAGGTCATTTTTTTTACAGACATTTCTACCAAAATTGGCCAGGATCCCTTCAAAAAGATCCTTTGGGACAATCTGCCACATGTGGATAATAAAATCTTCACTGCAGTGAAGCATGAATATTCTGCATGTACACTGGAAAAAAGTATCAGTAGCTCTTCAAAGACTTGCTCAATGCAACAAGAATGTTTCTGGTAATTAGGATCCCTTTGATCATTCAGATGAAAGGAGTCGTTTTCTACTCCGATGGATCACAGTGATTGCATTTGAAGTCTTTTTCTTTAAACCCTCTCGGTTACAAAACTTAATTAACTGGGGTTTGGGAGTTCATTATTTTGTGACTTTCCACCAGATCTGTACTTGAAGCTGCATCTGTTTGAAGTAAGGGTCCAAATAAAACGATTGGACAGAAATTGCACAGCATCTGCCTTGAGGAGAAACAATGGGAATGGGTAGATCCAGGCTGGCTACGTACAGGAAACTGTATTCATTAAGCAACAGTAATTTGCCAGCACACCCATCTGAAACTGGCATTGGGCCTGTCCAACCCATTGGGCTGCCAGACTGTGAATGCAATGTCCAATTCCATACCCAACTCTACTCAAAGTTGGTTATCTACAGACTTCAACCCACAGTCTAATAATGAGCCCAGAGGCAGAATGGTGAATTAAACACTTTATTTAGGCCTGGAGCCAGTGGAATTATGGCTCCTCTGTCATCCTAATGGTTATTCCGGAATCACCATGGGCCTGGAACTAACATCAGAGGCTCAACCAGCAGAATGTTGTCACCTTTAGGGCTGGCAAACTGTTTCACAAGGCACAGCTGATGTCTCCAAAACACTTTTTCTGAACATCTGATATAATGGAATCAATTCAATGTGGTCATAAGGTCATAAGTGATAGGAGCAGAATTAGGCCATTTGGCCCATTAAAGTCTACTGTGCCATTCAACCGTGGCTGATCTCTCCCCCCCCCCCCCCCCCCCCCCCCCCCCAAACCCCCCCCCCCCAAACCCTGCCTTCTCCTGCCTTCTCCCCATAACCTTTGACATTGGTACTAATCAAGAGTTCATTAGTTTGTTTTGATGATTCATAGTCGGCAATGTGTTGGTGCCAATGTTGTGTGCAAACCAATTACTAGGTTAACACTTGATAAAAGTTTGTTGTAAAAATGAATATAACTGAATTCTCAAAAAATAGTTGATGAAGTTGCCTAATTTCACATTGGCTGTAATATTCATAACAATCTCCTGTATGTCCTCCATCCAGTAACATTGGATAGATACCCACTTCTGCTAATATCAATCTAGAAATGTGAGACAAACAAATCATTTTGAAACTGGGTTTTATTCCTTACAAACGTTTTGTAAAGTTTTGAAAGTTAGACAACTGAAAATATGACCTTTGCTTCATTTTGGTGATAAAAACTTTGGCATAACCTTCCCAGAATAGCCAGGACATTGTTTTTATTTGTGTTGAGTCTAGGAGTTGCATGCTGCTGTTTTCACGCATGTCTCTGATGTGTCTTCTCGGTGAAACCCTCTCTTCTTTCTCCCCCACTGTGCTTCCTGCTGCTCTCCTGCTCTACAACCAACTCATTACCTGTCACCCCATGTCATGCCCATCCTCTCTTCCAGCTTTCTTCCCAACTTCTTCCCCCACAGTCAGTCAGAAGAAGGGTCCTGACCTAAAACATCACCCATCCATATTCTCCAGAGATCTGCGGTACACGCTGAGTTACTCCAGCACTCTGTCTCTCCTTTTGTAAACCAGCATCTGCAGTTCTTTGTGTCTGAATCTCTTGCCACATTAATGATTTGGTCGTAGGCATGCTATCTCTTTGCATTTCATGCACAAGAACATCTAGATGCTCTGTTATCTAAATGGAGGAGATTGCAAGAGAGTGAAGTAGACCAGTGGTTCCCAAACTTTTTTTAGCTCATGGCCCCCTTGGGACCTTTTAATTTTTCTGTGCCCCCCCCACCCCCCCCGACCACAATATCGGAAAAAAAAAGTACTTCAATATTATAATACCTTCCATAAAAATATCAGTGTCTATTAATTGCGTACATATTCTCTTTTATTCGATTCCACAAACATCAGAAATATTTAAACTACATAGATTTAAATTTATTAGAACTAGAGATTTAGGAGGCAACAGGGTGGTAGCTCTGTGGCCCCTTCATTGAACCCGTGGCCCCCTAAATCCCCAAAAAATTCTGTGGCCCCCCCTGAAATTTGCCATGGCCCCCCCAAACGTTGGGAATCACTGAAGTAGAGTCTACTTTTGGAATCCTCTTTCTGACGTGCATGACCTTGTTTCATATCGTGCTTTGCTTGATTACTCTGGGGTTTTTTGTGCCTTTCCCGCCATTGAAACAAAGAGATTGCTGTCACTCATTTAGTTTAGGAAGGAACTGCAGATGCTGATTTAAATTGACGATAGACACAAAATGCTGGAGTAACTCAGTGGGACAGGCTGCATTTCTGGAGAGAAGGAATGGGTGGCGTTTCTGGTCGAAACCCTTCTTCAGACTGAAAGTCACGGGAAAGGGAAACAAGCTACATAGGCGATGATGTAGAGAGATAGAGAACAACTGAATGAAAGATATGCAAAATAAGTAATAATGACAAAGGAAACTGCCCATTGTTAGCTGTAGCTAGGTGAGAACGAAAGCTGGTGTGACTTAGGTGGGGGGAGGGATGGAGAGAGAGGGAATGCAGGGGTTACTTGAAGTTAAAGAAACCAATATTAATACCCCTGGGTTGTCAGCTGCCCAAGCTAAATATGAGATGTTTAGTTTATTTTTTTTATTGTCACGTGTACCGAGATACAATGAAATGCTTTATCATTGTGTGCTATTCCGTCAGCAGAAAGACAATGCATGGTTACAATCCATAGTGTAGATTCTACAGGATAAAGGGCATAACATTTAGTGCAAGATAAAGCCTGATTAAAAATAGTCCATGGGTCTGAAATGAGGTAGATGGAAGGTCAGGACTGCTCTCTAGTTGATGAGAGCACGGTATAGTTGTCTCAAAACAGCTGGGAGGAATCTGTCCTCGAATCTGGAGGGATGTGTTTTCGCACTTCTGTGCGAAAGAGGGAGAAGAGGGAGTGACCAGGGTTTGTTCAGATACAGTATCTCGATAACTGCAGCTTGTATTTCTAGCTTAGGAGAGTCTTTTTTCACCAATGAGTTTGAAACTTCTTTGTTAAATGTCTGAAGCAAGATCTCTGAAGCTAGGTCTCTGGGGAATCATAATTGAATGTACCACAAATTACTGAAAATTGCACATCTGAGATTTGCAATGTTCCTTCAGTGCTAAGCAAACAAAAACTGAGCTTCCTTTCAATAGCAAGCAGCTGTCCTTCAGAAATTGTTGGCCCACTCAATTTAGTGAACCAATGCTGGCCTGTCCCCCTGCACTGGCCTTTTGTGTGCCTATGAATGTGAACAGAAAGGCTTGCCTTCTCAAATCCAGCTAGCCTTCTGTCTGATATCTATCTCTCAATGCTGTCATTAAAATAATGATCCAGTTATCTCATTGCTCATTCTGGGGTTTTGCTGAGGAAAAGTTGGTTCTGACATTTCCTGAATTGCATTTAGTGTCGACACTTAAACTATGTGGTTTGGGAGAGGCATGAGATAATGAAGGAAGATTTTCTCTTCCTTTACACCTGCTATTAATATGATTTTTAGTGCGCCTTCAATTCCCATCAAACACAAATCTCAGCTCTTTTGTCAATATGTTGAGGTACAATGCCTGAGATTCCATGTAGACAACAAGATGGTTTACAAAAAAAGACACAAAGTGCTGGAGTATCTTTGCGGGTCGGGCAGTATCCTTGGAGAACACGGAAATATGAAGTATTGGGTCTGAAAAGGGTCCTATCCATGTTATGTTTAGCTTAGAGATACAGTGCGTAAACAGGCCCTTCAGCCCACTGAGTCTGTGCCGACCAGAAATCCTTGTTTCTCTAGCACACACTACACTCTAGGGACAATTTATGATTTTTCCCAAAGCCAATTAACCTACGAGCCTATACGTCTATGGGGTGTGGAAAGAAACCAGAGCACCCTGGGGAAAACCCACGCACTCACGGAGAGAAGGTACAATCTCCATACAGACACCACCTGCAGTCAGGATCGAACCTGGCTCTCTGGCATTGTGAGGCAGCAACTCTATCACTGCACCACCAGGCCGCCTACGGATGCTGCCTGACCCGCTGAGTTTATCCAACACTTTGCGTTTGAGATTCCTTATTCTGCTAGGCACTTTATCATACACATATTCACCACTAGTGTATTTTACTCTGTAATACCTGATACATCTAACTTGGCGAAGAAAGCCTTGCATTTCAAAGAGAGCCTTAAAGCCTCTCTCATTAATGTCCCAAAGTGTTTCATGTACATTGATATAAGCTGAATTGTGGTGTCTATATCATGCAGGCAGATGTGGCACACTTTCACTCCACACAGAATCCTTAGGTTTAGAGATTCCAGATGGTGTCTGATTAACTTTTTTTCTTAAACATCTGTCTCTATTAAGTCCAGCCATGAAGGAATTGCAATCAGCTTGGTAAATAGAATACTGAACCATTCATCTCAAAGTTGATGCATGTGCAGAGCAGTAGAATCACAGCTCATTGGGCCCATTAAACTCATTCCAACTTTCTCTGGGAGTTATCCAGTTAGTCCCTTTTACTAATTGTTTCTCATTTGGGTAACCTTTACCCTTCAAATGAATATCGATTTTGCAAAGCATAATTGTATCTCACTACCAACCTCTTGAGCAGTGCATACCAGATTAGCAGACTTTATCTCTCTAAAGAACCTTAAGACTTTTAATCTCCACACATGAGTAAGGGTCTCTAATTTCCCCAGAGCCTCATATTACAGCAATATCATTTGAAGTACTATGGTTATTACCAACAAACCAATCTCCCTTCCATTGACTCCATCTACTTCACTCTGCCGCGGCAAGGTCACGAGCATAATCAAGGACGTGTCTCACGCCAGTCACTCCCTCTTCTCCCCTCTCCCATCAGGCAAGAGGTACAGAAGAGTGAAAACCCATACCACCAGATTCTTGTACAGTTTCTTCCCAGCTGTTGTCAGGCAACTGAACTGTCCTCTCATCCGCTAAAGTGTGGTCCTGACCTCCCATCTACCTCATCGGAGACCTTTAATCTTGCTTTAATCGGATTTTATCAGACTCCAATGTTAAACCAACAATCTAGAGAGTTGAGTTTCTCCAGCACTTTTGTCTACCTTCGATTTTCCAGCATCTGCAGTTCCTTATTAAAAATCTAGAGAGCGGTCCTGAGTTACTACTCACTGGAGACCCTTGATTGGACTTTACTGAACTTTATCTTGCACTAAACATTATTCTCTTGATCATGTATCTGCACACTGTGGATGGCTTGATTGTAATTATATCTTCTATATAACTAAAAGTCTCATCTTGACCACTTCCTGTCTGCGCAGTATATTGATTTTACAAAAAATGCTATCATATATCCCTATGATTTTTGGCCATCCTACTCACAGTCCTCCTCCGCTGAGGCAGCCCTGAGGATTTTTCCGATCGATTAAAAATAAAAAGGTTATGAATGTTTACAAAATCTTGATCAGCTGATTGGTCCTCTCGCCGGTCAATCACCATGATAGGTAACGCCCCTTCCGGTGGGGGGGGGGGGGGGGGGTGGGGGTGGGGACTATAAAACCTCGGATGTCTGGACATGACTCAGTCACTCTGGAAGATTGCGAGGGAGAGGCCACAACTGCCATTCTGCTGTGAGTCTACTGAACTGTGAGTCTATTGAATTGTGAGTCTGCCCTTTATGTGGTTATGTGCTTTATGTGGTTAACCCTTTATCTGCTTGCAATAAATGATTTGTTAGCCAGCAATGTGCTTGCAATGAATGATGATTTGTTAACCCTTAATGAGCTTGCAATAAATGATTTGTTAGCCCTTTATGAAATGAAATGAGTCGTTTAGCCTGCCCTGTGCTTTTGCTTTTGCTTTGCCTTTGCTTTGTTTGACCTCACCTGAAATTAAAGCAAATGGATTGTATTCTTGGCTCGCCCCGCCTGCCCTCTGCTTTTGCTATTGTTTTGCCTTTGCTTTGCTTCAGCTCACCTGAAATGAAAACAAATAGATTGTATTGTCATCTGGCTCACAACCCTTCTGGTTGAAACTTATTTTCATTATTTGCTTAACGGGATCTTACAAAATCAATTTGTCTCACCTTAAGCTTCCATGTTTCTCTGTGTAATTGAAGTTCCTTGTTCCCAGAACCACTCCAGCAAGTGATAGAAGACTTGTATGCCCACGATATGATATGGTATAAAAGTAAAATACCTGGTGGGGTCAGGGAGATATAATGGAAACAGGCCCTTGGGCCCAACTTGTCCATGTCAACCAAGTTGTCATTCTGTGTTAATCCCATTTGTCTATATTTGGCCCCTACCCCTCCAAACCCTTCCTATCTATAATATAGACAGACACAAAATGCTTGCGTACCTCATTGGGTCAGGCAGCATCTCTGGAGAAAGGGAATAGATGACGTTTCGGATCGATACCTATCTTCAGACAATCAGGGAAGAGGGAAACTAGAGGTATGAAAAGGTACAGAACAAATCACCGATGACCAAGGAGCCCACAATGGTCCCTTGTTGGCTGTGGAGGAGGTGATTACGAAGGGATATGAGCAGTTCCTATCTACCGTATCTGTCCAAATGTCTTCTGAAAGTTGTAAGCTGAAAGTTGTAAGTGTACCTGCAACCATAGCTTCCTCTGGCAGATTGCTCCAGATACGGATTACTCTCTGAGTTAAAACATTGACCCGAGGTCCCCCTTCAATCTTTCCCCTCTCACCTTAAGACGCTGCCTCTAGTCTTATAATTCTCTACCTCAGGAACAAGATCGTGAGGGTTCACTTTATTCATGCTCCCTATGATTTTGTAAACTCTCCTTTTTGTGGAGGTCACCTCTCAGCCTCCTCTGCTCCAAAAAATGTCCCAGTCATTCCAGCCTCACCGTATAACTCAAGCCTGCAAGTCCAGATAGCACATTGGTGAATGTTTTCTGCTCCCTTTACAACTTAATAACATCTTTCCTACAGCTGAATGACCAGAACTGTATTACCTGATGGTTATAAGGAAGATGCTGTTCCTGAACCTGGGCATTACAGTTTTCAGGCTCCTATGCCTTTTTTCCTGCTGGCAGAAGTGAAATGAGTGTGTGGCCTGGGTGGTGTGGGTCGTTGATGATGTTGGGTGCCTTTTTGTTGCAGCAACTGCTGTAAATCCATTCGATGAAGGGGAGGTCAGAAACAGCGATGGACGGCAGTCTCCACCATTTCCATGAGATTGCTATGCAAAACCCTCATTTAGTCCTATGTAAAACTGAGCTTGTTAGCCATCTGCAAATTTATTGCCCTGACTCTAATACCTAGTATCTTGCTGAGCCTTAACATTTCACAGAGAACATAAAATCTTTCATGCAATACTATCTGAAAAGAAATCCCATGTAGTGATATGTAACTCAGTTAAGAAACCAGGCAATTACCAGATGGCACGACTCATGCTTTGAATTTAAATTACGAGAGGGAAAAGAACTCCATGCGACAATGAAGCAAATTAATGAGGTGAATAATTCATGGTATGGGAGTGATTTCAGTTTCTTAATTTTCATTTTCCAGAGTCTTTGGAGCAAGGAAAGAACTTGTGGTGACAATAACAGGACTATTTCAAAAGGTAGGTGTAGTCATCCGGGTCTTCAGCCCTCCTGCCAACTAGAATCGAGTTGATTGTCACTTGCACAAATATGGTGAGGTACAGGTACAAAATTGTTCCTGTTTACAACTGTAAGTGAATAGGCGGCACAGTAGCGCAGCTGATAGAGCTGCTGCCTCCCAGCGCCAGAGACCAGGGTTTTATCTTGACCTTGGATACCGTCTGTGTGGATTTTGCACGTTCTTTGTGTAACTACGTGGGTTCCCTCCAAATGCTCTGGTTTCCTCACACATCCCAGACGTGCAGGTTTGTAAGTTAATTGGCCCTTTGTAAATTGCTTGGAGTGTGCTGGGAGTGGATGCGAAAACGGGAAAACATACAACTGGTGTGAACGGGTGATCGATGGGGGGAGGAGACTCGGTAGGTCAAAGGGGGGCTGTTTCCATGCATTCTCTCTAAATTGAATCAACAGAGAAGAATAGAGTTGAAGCCCACATCAGAGCTGTCATCTATCTCAACAGCATAGAAGTTTGGAGGGCATGTATTTCCAGCATCTGCAGTTCCTTATTTCCCCAAAAGGAGAGTGCTGGAAATGCACAACAAATTAGGCAGTGCCGATGAAGAGAAGAAAGCTCAAGCAATATTACAGTTTGACAACCTGACAGCAGAACAGCCAGTTCTAATGCAAATAGAAAAAAAAATAAAGTTTCCCAAAATCATTGATATAAAACAATTTCTATTAACTTGCTTTTTCTATTTGTGAAAAGCAAAAAAAAATGCTTCCAGATGCTGGAAATACTCAGCAGGTAATGCTGACCTACCAGGTCTGTCTGCATTCTTCAACTCCTGCAGTTTTTTGTCAATCTTCTTGCTCTCTAATTGTTCCCATTCACTCTCTGACCTGATAACCTTGGTTACAGTTTATCCCCATCATCACCCCAGGTTTACCCTCTCAAAGACCAGGTCTTCCATAAGGCTTAGGCCTAGCTTCCAATTGGGTGGCATGGTGGCTCAGTGGTAGAGTTGCTGCCTTTCAGCGACAGAGTGCTGTCTATACGTTCTCCCTGTGACCGCGTGGGTTTTCTCTGGGTGCTCCGGTCTCCTCACACACTCGAAAGACGTACAGGTTTGTAGGTTAATTTGCTTCGGTAAAATTGTAAAATTGTCCCTTAAACTAAACTAGGCTTAACATACATCTTACGCATCCTTCCCAGTTCTGACAAAGGCTCTCAACCTGAAGCATTGGCTCTGTTTCTCTTGCCAGAGACGTGGTCTGACCCATTGAGTATTGGCCACATTTTGTTGAGAGATACAGCTTGAAAACAGGCCCTACTGCCTTTTCGGTTGGTATAACATTGATGCTGTGGATATACGCCGACCACGAACTGTTAGCTTTGGTTTACCAAAGCAACGATTCCTAAGAGAGCAAGCTATCACCAAAAAACAGAGTGTTGCTGAAGGAACTGGGAGAGTCAGGCAGCATCTATGACAGGGAAATGAACGGTCAATGTTTAAGTTTGGAAACTTTCACCGGTTACCTGTTCATAAGGGCATAAATAATAGGAGCAGAATCAGGCTATTCGGCCCTTCAAGTCTACTCTGCCATTGAATCATGGTTTTTCTATCTTTCCCTCTCAACCCCATTCTCCTGCCTTCTCTCCATAACTCTTGTGACTCCTGACACCCTTACTAATCAGGAACCTATCAATCTCCACCATAAAAATATCAATTGACAACCTCTGCAGCCATCTGTGGCAATGGATTCCACAGGTTCACCACCTTCTGACTAAAGAAGTTCTTCCTCACCTTTTTAAATGTAAGTCCTTTTATTTTGAAGCTAAAGCCTCTGGTCCTAAACTCTCCCACTTGTGAAACATTCTCTTCATGTCCACTCTATTCGGGCCTTTTCACTATTCAATAAGTTTCAATGAGGTCCTCCCTCACCTTTCTAAACTCCAGCGAGTACAGGCCCAGTTCCTTCAAATGCTCATCATATGTTAACCCAAACATTCCTGGGATCATTCTTGTAAACTTCCTCTGGACCCTATCCATGCCAGCACATCCTTCCTCAGATATGGGGCCCATTACCTTTCCTTTCTGAAAACTTGACTCATTCTGGAGTCCACATGCTCAAACCACTTTGAAGTTTCACCCTAGTCTCTTTCCGATGTGAAGATGATAATTAATTCATTGAGGTGTCACTGTTGATTTAGATTTTATTCTCAACCAATACCCCAGATAATTTCTCCTCTCTTTTACTCTATCCCCCAAGATCAATAGAACCAGCTCTGCCAACCCATCTTGCACTCTGTCAAAGATTAATTGATCCAGCTAAGATTAAGCTTTATACAGGTCTATGACTTGGCACTAGACCAGACAATATACTAATCCACAGAGATATGAACGTGGAAAATTTCCTTTTTTAATGTGTTCAATGCAGTTATCAAAATATCTTTAAATAGGATTAGTTTTATCATTGATGCAAACAAAATAATATAATGAAAGATGGTATAAACTAGCATTTGCAGTTCCTTGTTATTACAAAACAATATAATCTTTCTGGGTGCAATAATATCAAAGTTATTTGAAGTTCCATTTACTTTTAAATGTGATACATTAGGCAGCATTCCATGTGAGTCGCAAACATTTTGTTGCCCGGATGTGAGGTAGAGAAATGTTGACATTTCTTTACTTATCATCGGTAAGTAATCATGTAGGAAAGTAATTCCATAAACACTGTATTACCACCTGGTAAACAGATGATTCTGTACTCGTCCATCAAACAAAGTTAAAGAAACTTTGCATCAGGAAGATCAGTGTCATTATCAAGGATCCTTTCTTGGAACTTGTTTGGTCTTCAGAGCTTGCACCAAATCATGTGTTCCTTGAGCATCTACATCGATGCAATATGGATGCACGCACTCTCTACTTCCAGTAGATTGCTGATACAGAATATGTCAGCAAAAAGAGATTTATCTTTTTGATTTCATTACGGTGAGAAAAGCAAACACTAAAGGATTTTATTTTTAATTTTTAAAGTGGCACGGTGGCGCAGCGGTAGAGTTGCTGCTTTACAACGCCAGAAAGCTGGGTTCGATCCTGACTATGGGTGATGTCTGTATGGATGAAGTTTGTACATACTCCCCATGACCACATGGGTTTTCCCCTGGTGCTCCGGTTTCCATCCACACTCCAAAGACATGCAGGTTTGTAGGTTAATTGGCTCAGTAAAAATTGTAAATTGTCTCGAGTGTGTGGGATAATGCTAGTGTATGGGGATCGCTGGTCAGCATGGACTCAGTTGGCTGAAAGGCCTGTTTCCACGTGGTATTACTAAACAAAACCAAACTAAGTATTTGTAAACTGATTATGCCACAAGTCACGGATATTAATTTCCCTTCAATGCCACGAATAGTCCAACTCCTGGACTTAAACATATTTCACAGGTTTAATTTAGTTTATTGTCACCTGTACTGAGGTACAGTGAATAGTTTTGTGATGTGCTAACCAGTCAGCTGAAAGACCTTCGCTCCATAGATGCTGCTGCACCCGCTGAGTTTCTCCAGCACTTATTGTCTTCCAGCTGAAAGACAACACATGTGCTTCCTGGTGGAAATGGATCCAGCCCTACAACATGCCAACTGTCTACCTGCCCAGAGTTTCTCTTTCCCCTGAATAGCTCCCACCATATCCTTGTCCCAGTGTTGGCCTTCACGTGGGTCTAACCTGCATTCTATCTTTTCTCACGATGTCAAATGAGGTCCTTTGGCCCGTTGTGTCATTGACAGTTCTCAGAGCAATCCCATCAGTCCTGATTTTTGAATCTGACCTCAAAGACACTTTGGGTCTGAAGAAGGGGTTCGATCCGAATTGTCATCTATTCCTTTTCTCTAGAGATGCTGCCTGACCCGCTGAGTTACTCCAGCACTCTGTGTCTACCCCCCACTTTTTGAGTTTGAGTTTAGTTTATTGTCACTTGTACTGAAGTACAGGTACAGTGAAAAGCTTTCGTTGCTTGCTAACTAGTCAGCGGAAAGTCTCTACATGATTACAGTCAAGCCCTCTACAGTGTTCAGTTACATGATAAAGGCAGCAGCTCCACCAGTTATGCCACTGTGCCACCCTATGACAACCCCGTGAAGACTGGCAACCTGGTCAAACGTTTTGGCCATGAACATGATCTACCGCTGGTCAGTTTTTCACTGTTGTTCCCCTAACCACTGACAGGAATATCATGGTGCTTTACACAAGGTGTGGCAACTGGGGGTCAGGAACAACGCAGTCCTTTATATGTGGCAATGAGCTGTTTCAAGGAACTTCACTTCATAAAATGAGATTGATATTGCAATCCTGCCAGGTATCCAGTCAATTGTGTAAAATGTTAGCATGCGACAAAGGCTTTTCATTGTACCTCAGTAAAAGTGACAATAAACAAAAATAAAATCATTCTTCACCAAGAACAGATTCAAAATGACACCAATTCCATCTTCCAAGACATGAGCATCCCAAGATTAGAGGGGTCTCATTGAAACTTACCGAACGGTGAAAGGCCTGGATAGAGTGGATGTGAAAAGGATGTTTCTACTAGTGGGAGAGTCTAGGACCTGAAGGCACAGCCTTTAAATAAAATGCTATACCTTTCGAAAGGAGATGTGGGGGAATTTATTTAGTCAGATGGTGGTGTATCTGTGAAATTGATTGCCACAGATGGTGGTGGAGGCTTTTGGAGGTTACTGGGTACTTTTAAAGCGGAGATTGACAGATTCTTGATTAGTAAGGGTGTCAAAGGTTATGGGGAGAAGACAGGAGAATGGAGTTGAGAGGGAAAGATAGACCAACCATGATTGAATGGGGGAGTAGACTTGATGGGCTGCATAGCCTAATTCTGCTCCTATAACTTTTGAACATGAAGTTATTTCAGAACATGATAAATGCATGTTGTACAGCCACTGATTCACAGGTTACTTATAATTGGGGAAGCCCCAGCGTGGAAACTATATGCTTGTCCCTATATGCCGATATTTAGCTTCCGTATGAGCAGCATTCCTAACGCCACATACCTACTCGTTTCCCCCATCTCTGAATTCCTCTTTGCACGGAGTGATTATTTAATCAATTTTTAAATGTTAACATGGTCTCTGGCTCATCACTTTCACATATTGTTGCCACTTTTGCATTGAAAACGTCATTGATTGCTGCAGAGGTTGCGTGAGTCCAAGGAACAGAGAAAGGAACAGACAAGCATAGCAACAATGAAGCATGATGTGTTTATAAAATCAGAGGAAATTGCCGTGATCATAAGTGAATTAATTTATTAATTAGCATATCCAGAGAGCATGACGAGATGTAATAATGTGGGATATATGTCTAACTCATGTGAGTTCTGAATGCTGCAATTGCACAAAAGTTCTTTAAATGATCAGAAATCACGACTTTGCTGCATCCTAATGGAAGATTGGTGCAGGCCCATAATTCTTACCATGGCCCACTTCTTTAGTTTAGTTTAGAGATACAGCGCGGAAACAGGCCCTTCGGCCCACCGAGTCCGTGCCGACCGGTGATCCCACTACACTAGCACTATTCTGCATGCTAGAGACAACTTACAATTTTTACCAAAGCCAATTAACCTACAAACCTGTATGTCTTTGGAGTGTAGGAGAAAACCGGAGCCCTCGAAGAAAATCTACAGAGTCACAGAGAGAACGTACAAACTCTGTACAGACAACACCTATAGTCAGGATCGAACCCAGACCTCTGGAGCTGTAAGGCAGCAACTCTACCGCTGTGCCAACGTGACCTTGAGAATCCCTTGATGCAAGTTATCTTGTGTTTTGATTTTTGTAAAGGCTCACCCCCTTCCTGAATTCTACCCATACAGGTGTCCATCTCAAATTTAAATTGCCTCTCATCTTCCTAAGAATGTCTGACCCAATAGGGATTGCTTTGAAAGAGATATTCTTTTTGATGCAGACATATTAAAATTGTTAATGTCCAGCACCTTGCAGAAGCCATGTTGCAGTTACATAAGACGTTGGTGAGGCCACACTTACAGTGTTCAGTTTTGGTCTCCAGTTTGTAGGAAAGATGTTGCCAAGCAGTAAATGGTGCAGAAAAGATTTACAAGAATGTGGCCAGGACTCGAGGGCTTGAGCCATAGGGAGAGGTTGAGCAGGCCAGGACTTAATAACTTCATAATCATAATCACACTTTATTATCCAAGTATGTTTTGCAACTGGTGGGCGGCAGCTTCAACCACCCCGGGCTGCGATGTTTGAGCCGCAGGACTGTTTTTATCGCCCGGGGGGGGGTATCGCCTCAGCGCAGAGGGAGAAGAGGAGGGAAGAGACAGCAGACCTAAGACTTTTGCCTCCATCACAGTGAGGAGATGCTGGGTGGACTAACTGTGGTGGATGTTAATATGTGTTTATTGTTGTTTTTATTGTATTATATGTATGACTGCTGCAATTTCGTTCAGACTTCGGTCTGAATGACAATAAAGGCTGTCTATCTATCTATCTAATTTGGAGTGCAGGAGGATGAAGGGTGATCCAAAATCATGAGAGGAATAGATCGGGTAAACGCACAGATTCTTTTGCCCAGAGTAGGACACTGAAGAACCAGAGGACATAGGTTTAAGGTGAGGAGGGGAGACTTAATAGGAACCTGAGGGGTAATTTTATTGCAGCAAGGGTGGTGGGTGCATGGAACGAGCTGCTGGATGAGGTAGTTGAGGCCGATACTATCACAATGTTAAAGAATCATTTAGGCTGGTATGATAGGAACGGTTTAGAAGGATATGGGCCGAATGCATGCAGGTGGGACTAGTGGAGATGGGGCATGTTGGTCTGAAGGACCTGTTTCCACACTGCATGACTATGACCTTGTATGTGGAACAGCTGTAGATATCCAAACCATCTGGTCTATTCTTACAAGCTACTCAGTGATATTGCAAATGAAGGAGCCCTGAGTAGGTGTAGGATTGATGAATGTTTAAGTGTGGTATCGTGAGATGATCAACAAACCAACCCACACTTGTTGTGAACTTTCAAAACAGACTTCAATATCTCTAAAAATATACATTCATCATTCCTTCAATTTCATAAGGCTTGCGTGGTCAATTCTGATTGATGGATTATGTTTGTTAACAATTTTTAATGTCAAATACTCCAAAACTGTTGTGAAGGCTAAAAAAAAATCAGTTCTTTGTCGGGCAATGCTTTGTTCAATAATAGCTGCCAGAACCTGTCAGCCAGAGATTAGAGAGTATTATAAATATTTCAGCAGTCCAAAGGTTAAATCTTTTCCATTGTAATTGGAAATAATATTAGATAAGCCTGTATTAAAACCGCTGCACCACTGTTGCAAAGAACTTTTCTCAGTGACAGCAAAAAGGAGTGAAATGTAAGCCTGTTCTTCAGTGTTGAATTGCTGAAATAGCTGCTGATACAGGGTGCTGTTGTCCCTCCTCACATTTACAGATTGTGCACAAAATCATGAGAGGAATAGATCAGGTGAACGCACAATCTCTTGCCCAAAGTATGGGAATCAAGCATTTAGGGGCGGCACAGTGGTGGAGTGGCTGCCTGTCCCACTTGGGTGACTTTTTAGGTGACTGCAGGAGACTATGCAGTCGCCACATGGTCGCGGGTGGTTGCCGGGGAGTTGCCTTCATGGTCGTGAGGAGTTCCCGCATTCTGGGAACTAGTCGCAGCCTCATTATGGTCACCGTGAATTTTTCAACATGTTGAAAAATTAGCGGCGACTAAAATGAAGCCGCCATGGAGAGTAGCGAGAATTCATGAGCTGTAGGTGAGTCACCAGGAGTCAAAGGTTCTCGTAGGTTGTAGCCGGTGCTGACCGGTGAATTTCATTGGCTCATTGGGGAAAAAAAAGGTAAGCAGTAGTTTTCAGAACCAAGGATAACCGACCGGTAATGCTAAATGTCCGCCGAGCTTCACAGCCGTGTATCTCTGGCTTCTTAAAAGTTGTCTCCATTCCTTCTCCCCCCTCTTTTAAAGGACTTACCGTACACTGTGCTTTAGCCGTCTATTTACAGCGCCAACCTTCCTCTACATCACAGTGTGTACCTGTTTCACCTTGGCTTTGCACCGCGTGAATTTTTTAGACAGCGTCCCCCCGCTTGCCTTGTCCCTCGCCTGCATAACGGGCTGGTGAAGGAAGCGATGTCTTTGTGTGTGTGTGTTCCACTCTGACAGTCGCCGGCAGTCTGCTGAAAAATTGCCTAAGTGGGACAGGCCCATTACAGGGCCAGAGACCAGGATTTGATCCTGTTTACAGGTGCTCTCTGTATGGAGTTTGTACGTTCTCCCTGTGACTGAATGGATTTTCTCTGGGTTCTCCAGTTTCCTCCCACACTTCAAAGACAAACAGGTTTGTAGGTTAATTGGCTTCAGTAATTTGTAAAATTTTTCCTAGTGTGTGTAGGTTAATGTATCGGGTGATCACTGGTCGGCGCAGTCTCGGGCCGAAGGGCCTGTTTCCACACTGTATCTCCAAAGTCTAATGAGAACCAGAGGACATTGGTTTAAAATGAGATGGTAAAGGTATGAGATAGGAACCTGAGGGGTAACTTTTTTAACACTTTTTTTACAAAGGGTGGTGGGTGTTCAGAACAAGCTGCCGGAGGAGATAGTTGTGACGGGTGCTATCGGAACATTTAAGAAACATTTAGATAGGTACATGAATAGGACAGGTTTAGAGGGATTTAAACAAATGCAGGCAGGTGGGACTAGTGTGGATGACACATGTTGGTCAAGTTGGGCCAAAGGGCCTGTTTCCATGCTGTATGACTCAATGACAATGTAATAATCAAAAAAGTCAAGTTTATTATTATAAGGAGGTAATCTCATTGAAGAATGGACAATATGTTTGGGTTCTGGATGAGGAGGCTCACAGAATCTTAGATAGGTGATAGGTGCAAAAGAGACAAACTGGTGCTTTGAGTCCATAAGCAAAACACTAAGTGCTGGAGTAACTCAGTGGATCAGGCAGCATCAGTGAAGGGAATGGACAGATATGATTTCAGAACGGGACTCATCTTCAGACTCTGCTTGATCCACTGAGTCCCTTTAACACTTTGTGTTTTGCTCAAGATGTCAGCATCTTTGAGTTCATACCTGTTAGACAAGCGCAATGCAAGTAGCCCCCCTTCTCTGTCCTTTCCCTGTACCTTTTGAATGTTGTTCCTTCATGCACAATGATATCATTAAAAAGTTGCTGATGAAAATCTTTGCAAGGGCAAAAGGAAACATCGGAGGAATTATACAAATACTTTAATCAGGCTTCAGAGAAGAAGACACAATTACTATGCCACAAGTACCAGGTAACATTGGGGTCTTGAAAGAGACAAGAGTGTTTTATTGTAGTGTTGCAACCACACAGCGCCAGAGACCCGGGTTTGATCCTTAATGTGAGTGATGTCTCTTACGGAGTTTGTCCATTCTCCCTGTCGCCACAGGGTTTACTCCTGGTGCTTCTTTTTCCTCCCACAGTCCAAAGACATGCAGGTTTGTAGGTTAATTGGCTTCTGTAAATTGTCCCATGAGTGTAGGATAGAACTAGTGTACGGGGTGATCTCTGCTCGGTGCGGCTCTGTGGGTCAAAGGGCCCGTTTCTACGCTATATATCTAAATTTAAAAATAACTTTGTGACTGTCAAGAGCATCCTCAGTGAAGTAATGTAAATGCAGCCCATTCCTGGGTGGAGGTTTAGGAATGCATCAAATATGATAGATCTCAGTAGCACTGCAGAATTCAAGAACAACGTGCCCAGTGCTTACATACACTCAGTCTTGAGAGAACTTTCTCTCTTCTGGATATGAAAGGATGGCAAGTTTCAAAGGCTGATTTCATATTTTTCATTCTGCTTTTTGCAGCCATCAGCCTTCCATCCTCTTCCATACACACAGTAGGATAAGACTATTTCTCAGATGTGGTAAACAATTGGTTTCAATGCATTGCAAACCCGTCAGCTATAATGTTTCATATGTGGAATTAAATCAAAACCTTCTAGACTTTTTAGACTTTAGACATACAATATGGAAACAAGCCCTTCAGCCACTGAAATCCACATCAACCAACGATTACCAACAACCAACCCACTAGCACTATCCTACACACCAGAGACTAGATATAGATATGGCATTTATTGTCACTATACATGTACAGTGAAATTGAAAGCTGCTCGTACTCAGTGCATACATATAATTTAGTACAAAAAACAAGAAACAGAAAAACAAAAAACAAAAAACAGAAGGGAGAAGGGGGGGGGGGGGGATAGGTGCACAATTCTGTGGCGCTATATACATATATACAGATGGAAGTCCGGGTGTTGGGCTGTGAAGTCAGTGCATGTGTGAATTTGAATTAAGAGTAGTTATAATTTTCGGAAAGCAACTATTTCTGAGTCTATTTGTCCTGGATTTGATGCACCTATAGCGCCTTCCAGAGGGCAGCAGGTCGAACAGTCCAAACGCAGGATGGGAGCTGTCTTTGATGCTATTCTTTGCCCTGCTAAGGCAGCGGGAGGTGTAGATATCCATCAGGGAGGGGAGAGGGCAACCAATGATCTTCTGCGCTGTCCTAGTTACCCTCTGAAGCCTCTCCCTGTCTGCCATGGTGCAGCTGCCATACCATGCTGTAATGCAGTATGTCAGCAGGCTCTCGATGGACGAGCGGTAGAAGGTCAGCAGCAGGTTAGAGTCCAGGTTGTGCTTCCTGAGGACTCTCAGGAAGTGCAGCCGCTGCTGAGCCTTCTTGATGACCGCTGTCGTGTTGTCTGTCCAGGAGATATCAGCAGCGATATGGATGCCAAGAAACCGGAAGGTGTTGACCCTCTCCACACACTCGCCGTTGATGTGTAGGGGGACTAAGTCGGTGCTGTGCCTCCTGAAGTCGACAATGAGCTCTTTTGTTTTCCTGGTGTTCAGAGCCAGATTGTTTTCTGACTATTTGCAGACAGTAAATTAACCTCCAAACCAATAGTCCGTGGAGAGTGGGAGGAAACTGGAGCAGCCGGAGAAACGCCATGTGGTCACAAGGAGAACATACAAACTCAACACAGAAAGAACCCATAGTCAGGATCGAACATGGGTCTCTGGCGCTCTAAGGCAGCAACTCTACCGCAGCCCCACTGGGCTGGCCATGAATATTATCCTATATTTCCTTTTTAGGTCATGAAACCAAGCTGTTTGCAGCATTCCAAATGTGGTCCATCAGATATACAATGCACTCTCTTCATATATGTTCTATTTTTAAAATTCTATCCATCCCTAAATGAACCACAATTGTTGGGGTTTGGATTTGTCGTATTCTTACTGATCAGCATGGCTCATAATCAACCTTGTATCTGTGTCAGATCATTCTGTTCCTATTCCCTAGTTAGACTTCTATTATTAAAAGGTTATGAGGCTTTTCTTTTTAAAACAAATGTACACCTAACTATATTAAAATCAGTCTGAAGAAGAGTCCCGATCCGAAACATCACCTATCCATGTTCTTCAGAGATGCTGCCTGACCCGCTGAGTTACTCCAATAATTGGTGTCCTTTTTTATATTAAACAACAATTTGTCGTTGAATATGCCAGAATGAATCTCAGTTAATAGAATGATGCATCCTCTGCCAAGACAGCATCCGCTCGTTACACGTGCTTACAAGGAACTGCAGATGCTGCTTTACAAAATGACACTAAGTGCTGGCAGGTAACCGGTAGCTACAGGTGAGGGGAGTGGGGAGGGGTGTTTGATTTGCAGAGTTGGACAAAATCCAGAGATGAAAAGACGGAAGGTGTGAGACAAAAGGATTGAATAGTTGCAAATTGTGAAGCTAGAGGAAAGAATGTTGGTGGAGGGGGAGGGGAGAAATAGGTGCAAGTCTAGGTGGGGCACATGGGAGGGAGGGAAGAAAGGGAGGTGGGGGAAGAATTGTTTCCTTTCCCTATCTCCCCCAATGACAATCAGTCTAAAGAAAGGTCTTGACATGAATCATCTCCTATACATGTTCTCCAGAGAGGTTGTCTCATACATGGAGTTATTTCAGACTTTAGACTTTTACTTTAGGCTTTAGAGATACAGTACGGAAACAGGCCCTTCGGCCCACCATCTGTGCTGACCAGAGATCACCCCATACACTAACACTTCGCTACACACAAGGGACAATTTTCAATTTACCAAAGTCAATTAACCGACAAGTTGTACGTCTTTGGAGTACGGGAGGAAATCAGAGCACCCGGAGAAAACTCACGTGGTCACAGAGAGAACATACAAGCTCTGTACAGACAGCACCCATAGTCAGGATCAAATCCGGGTCTCTGGCCCTGTAAGACAGCAACTCTACCGCTACGCCACTGTGCCGCCACAACTTTAAAGTATTCTAGCACTTGGTGTCTTATTCCCCCCTCATTACGTCTCTGGGAAATCAGCTGAGATTATGTATTCATCCTCATTCGATTCGGAATTGCCTGCCTCAAGTGTGCATTGGGATCATTGAATCACAGTGGAATTAAAAGACTGGATTTGACATTCCTTCATAGAAACCTTTAACTGAGTTTAGTTTAGTTTAGAGATACAGAGCGGAAACAGGCCCTTCAGCCCACCGAGTCTGCCCTGACCAGTGATCCTCCTACACTAGCACTGTCCTACACACCAGGGACAATTTTCAATTTTTACTGAAGCCAATTAACCCTCAAACCTGTACATCTTTGGAGTGTGGAAGGAAACCGGAGCACCCGGAGAAAACCCATGGATCACGGGGAGAATGAACAAACTCTGTACAGAGAGTGCCTGTAGTCAGGATCGAGCCTGGGTCTCTGGCGCCGAAGGGCAGCACCTCTACTGCTGTGCTACCGTGACTGAGATCAGTTCTCATTGTAGATTGTGCCCAATATATAACGCAAATCATTGCACTATCCTTCCCTAAGTGCGAGAACAATCAAACTGCATAAGGATAATAAAAAATAGTAAATGTTGGAAATGTAGACAGCATGTGTAATATGATAGAACAGATGACGATGTAAATCTCTTCACACTATCCACATTGAAGCATTGCTTCGTTGGTGCCTTTGACACTTGTAACGACCATGGCATGAAAAGCAGAATGGTGATCACTAATAGATTACACCAGACATCTTGTTAAAGTTCAGACTTCTAATGGCAATGCAACTAGGTACTTTTGTCTGTCCTAATAATTTATTTATATCTGTTTAACTCAGAACATGATACATTATTCTGTTAGAATTCTGTTTAAAATGAGATTTTTGGGGGTTAAAAATAAGTATGGCAATAGCATTATAGCAATTACCTTTCACTCGCGAGCCTTAGGTTCAATCCTACATGATCATTTTCTGTTTGCAGGCTGTCAGGCTGATGCATGGGTTTTGTTCTTATCTGACAGCCAAGCTAGGATTGGTGATGAAAGAACCACTGTAACAGTTGATAAGTCACAGTGACAGTAAATAATCTATAATAAAAGCAAACTTGGAAAGTTACTCAGTCATCCAAACTTCAATGCAATTGCAAGCAGCGTTGATAAAAAAAAAATAAGGACTAGAATTAAAACAACAGATTGCATTTTTGTAACATTTTGAACAGAACACAGCACCAGAGACCCAGGTTCAATCCTGACCACGGGTGCTCTCTGTATGGAGTTTGCACGTTCTCTCTGTGACCGCGTAGGTTTCCTCCGGGTGCTCCATTCTGGTGCGTGAAAGGCTGAAAACTAGGGATGTTTGTTAAAGTCTTAAACGAGGACCATAAACAACCACAATATAGTTTTGTTTTTTTTTAGTTTAGAGATACAAAGTGGAAACATGCCCTTCGGCTCACCGAGTCTGCGCCGACCAGCGATCCCCACACACTAACACTATCTCACACACACTGGGGACAATTTACAATTTTGCCAAGCCAATTAACCTACAAACTGTATGTCTTTGGAGTGTGGAAGGAAACCAGAGCACCCAGAGAAAACCCACACTGGTCAAAGGGAGAACGTACAAATTCCGTACAGACAGCACCCATACCCAGGATTGAACCCGGGTCTCTGACATTGTCATGCAGCAACTCTACTGCTGCACCACCATTGATACAAATATATAATGCCCAAGTTTAAGAACTGGTGTCTTTTTTGTTTTTAAAGGCACTAACTTTTTAAAGGAATATATTTTCATGAATCAAGAGAGGATGAAATGTGAACATAATGAGCATTTGTACAATTGAAATTCATTCTCTCCCTCCCCTTCCCCACCTGCCCCCATTAATCTTTTAGGAGACGATAGCTCGCCATTATAGAAACATAGAAATTAGGTGCAGGAGTAGGCCATTCGGCCCTTCGAGCCTGCACCGCCATTCAATATGATCATGGCTGATCATCCAACTCAGTATCCTGTACCTGCCTTCTCTCCATACCCCCTGATCCCCTTAGCCACAAGGGCCACATCTAACTCCCTCTTAAATATAGCCAATGAACTGGCCTCAACTACCCTCTGTGGCAGAGAGAGTTCCAGAGATTCACCACTCTCTGTGAGAAAAATGTTCTTCTCATCTCGGTTTTAAAGGATTTCCCCCTTATCCTTAAGCTGTGACCCCTTGTCCTGGACTTCCCTAACATCAGGAACAATCTTCCTGCATCTAGCCTGTCCAACCCCTTAAGAATTTTGTAAGTTTCTATAAGATCCCCTCTCAATCTCCTAAATTCTAGAGAGTATAAACCAAGTCTATCCAGTCTTTCTTCATAAGACAATCCTGACATCCCAGGAATCAGTCTGGTGAACCGTCTCTGCACTCCCTCTATGGCAATAATGTCCTTCCTCAGATTTGGAGACCAAAACTGTACGCAATACTCCAGGTATGGTCTCACCAAGACCCTGTACAACTGCAGTAGAACCTCCCTGCTCCTATACTCAAATCCTTTTGCAATGAAAGCTAACATACCATTCGCTTTCTTTACTGCCTGATGCACCTGCATGCCTACCTTCAATGACTGGTGTACCATGACACCCAGGTCTCGCTGCATCTCCCCCTTTCCCAATCGGCCACCATTTAGATAATAGTCTGCTTTCCCGTTTTTGCCACCAAAATGGATAACCTCACATTTATCCACATTATACTGCATCTGCCAAACATTTGCCCACTCACCCAGCCTATCCAAGTCACCTTGCAGTCTCCTAGCATCCTCCTCACAGCTAACACTGCCCCCCAGCTTAGTGTCATCCGCAAACTTGGAGATATTGCCTTCAATTCCCTCATCCAGATCATTAATATATATTGTAAATAGCTGGGGTCCCAGCACTGAGCCTTGCGGTACCCCACTAGTCACTGCCTGCCATTGTGAAAAGGACCCGTTACTCCTACTCTTTGCTTCCTGTTTGCCAGCCAGTTCTCTATCCACATCAATACTGAACCCCCAATGCCGTGTGCTTTAAGTTTGTATACTAATCTCTTATGTGGGACCTTGTCGAAAGCCTTCTGGAAGTCCAGATACACAACATCCACTGGTTCTCCCCTATCCACGCTACTAGTTACATCCTCGAAAAATTCTATAGGATTCGTCAGACATGATTTACCTTTCGTAAATCCATGCTGACTTTGTCCAATGATTTCACCACTTTCCAAATGTGCTGCTATCCCATCTTTAATAACTGACTCTAGCAGTTTCGCCACTACCGATGTTAGACTAACTGGTCTGTAATTCCCCATTTTCTCTCTCCCTCCCTTCTTAAAAAGTGGGGTTACGTTTGCTACCCGCCAATCTTCAGGAACTACTCCAGAATCTAAAGAGTTTTGAAAGATTATTACTAATGCATCCACTATTTCTGGAGCTACTTCCTTAAGTACTCTGGGATGTAGCCTATCTGGCCCTGGGGATTTATCGGCCTTTAATCCATTCAATTTACCCAACACCACTTCCCGGCTAACCTGGATTTCACTCAATTCCTCCAACTCCTTTGACCCGCGGTCCCCTGCTATTTCCGGCAAATTATTTATGTCTTCCTTAGTGAAGACGGAACCAAAGTAGTTATTCAATTGGTCCGCCATATCCTTGTTCCCCATGATCAACTCACCTGTTTCTGACTGCAAGGGACCTACATTTGTTTTAACTAATCTCTTTCTTTTCACATATCTATAAAAACTTTTGCAGTCAGTTTTTATGTTCCCTGCCAGTTTTCTTTCATAATCTATTTTTCCTTTCCTAATTAAGCCCTTTGTCCTCCTCTGCTGGTCTTTGAATTTCTCCCAGTCCTCCGGTATGCTGCTTTTTCTGGCTAATTTGTACGCATCATCCTTCGCTTTGATACTATCCCTGATTTCCCTTGTTATCCACGGATGTACTACCTTCCCCGATTTATATTTATGATGGTGTGTCATTTGATTATTGTAATGTTATCACAGCAAGACTAAGTATCCTGGGCACATTGGATTGTTTTCTCTGGAGCTTCGGAGGTGTAGATAGTCAGTCTTTTTCCAAGGATGGAAACGTCAAATACTAGAGAGCATAGGTCAAAGGTGAGAGAGAATAGTTTAAAGCAGGCAAGTATTTTCTATGCAATGGGTGCGATGGGTGCCTGGTTCTCACTGCCTGGGAGTGAGATTGAGGCATCCAGATCGTCATGTTTAAGAGACATTTAATGAGAATACATGAACTTGCAGCGATTATACTGGTTATAAGATAGACACAATGTGACACAACGTGCTTGAGTAACTCGACGGGTCAGGCAGCATCTCTGGGGAAATAGGTTGGGTGTCATTTCAGGTCGGGACCCTTCTTCAGACCTATGCACGCAGATGGAGTTAGTTTGATTTTGCATCAAGGTAGGCACAGATATCGTGGGCCGAAGGACCTATTCCTGTGCTCTACAGTTCGATGTTCTGTGAACTGTCTAGATACAAAAACATTCAAGTTACTTTATACACCAGGGGGCTTAAAGTGATGTTGGCCACCTGTCAGGAGAAATCATTGGACAGGTAAATGGATAGGAAAGCGTTAGAGAGATATGGACCTAATGTAGGCGGGTGGGACCAGTGTAGATGGGCCATGTTGGTCGGCCTGGGAAAGTTGGGCCAAAGGGCCTGTTTCCACGCTGTATGGAGAAAGGAAAGATAGACACAAAGTGCTGGAGTAACTCAGCGGGTCAGGCAGCATCTCTGGAGAAAAAGTATGGGTGATGTTTCGGGTTGTGTCTGAAGAAGGGTCCCGACCCGAAACGTCACCCATCCTTTTTCTCCAGAGATGCTGCCCGACCCGCTGTGTTACTCCAGCACTTTGTGTCTATGTTCCATGGTGTATGATTCTATGACTTTCTCGTGAATTTACAAAGCTAGAGTAATGGCCCCCTCACAGAAAGTTGGCCACTGGCTTCTGGAATGTAAATGTTTCACGAGATGTTCACGGTGTCAAGTTGCAACTTGGCGGTTATTCGTTTTGTCGAAGACTTTACTTGGGGATATTTCCACAGCCCCATTGATTTCCCTGAGGAAAACTGCTATACTCCCTGAGAGTCTCCAACTAAGCTAAACCAAGCCTGCTTAGTCCTACAATTGGAGAACATCTGGAAATGTAAGCTGCAGATCCAATCAGCCAGCTAAATTCATGCCTCGACAAGAATCCTGTTGCCTTACATGTGCTGTAAAGTACAGCTCTCTGTGACAATTAATTAAATGGGTCCTATTTTACCATACACTCCAATGAATATATTATGCTAATGATTCACATTGCATACTCCTTTCACTATTGGGAGATTTTCCACTGCTCATATGAATGGGCATTTTAAGTTTCCTCCATTTCATATTGCATCTTATTATTTTTAGTTTAATTTTATTTTAGTAATGAAAATAATCATATGATTAAGATTTGGAATAGGAGGTGATTTGTAATGTAGACCATTCTGCATTTCCTTGCATTGGTACAGACGCCGATGAAATGAGAATGTTGTTGAAGTACCTTTTCTTCAGGCACCCCCTGGGGTGAAGGATGACTTGGCTCCACTCTAAGGCGACATAGTAGCGCAGCGGTAGAGTTGCTGCCTTACAACGCAAGAGACCCTGGTTCGATCCTGACTACAGGTGCTGTTTGTACAGAATTTGTACGTGTTCTCCCTGTGACTGATTGGGTTTTCCCTTGGTGCTCCAGTTTCCTCCCACACTCCAAAAACATACAGGTGGATAGGTAAAATTGTAAATTGTAATTTGTGTGTAGGATAGTATTGGTGTATGGGGCGATTCCTGGTGAATGTGGAGTCATTGGGCCAAATGGCCTGTTTCTGTGCTGTATTCTCTAAAGTCTACATATATTTTTGAACCTGGTGGTCACAGTTTTCAGCCTCTTGTACCACTTCTCTTTTCTCCTTACCTGACACCTTTTTGTCTCCTTTTCATCTCTAGCTTTTGTCACTTACTCAATCCCTTTTTGAGGGGTTACAGGAAGGATGTGGAGGCCGAGGAGGTTTACCAGTCTGAAGAAGGGTTTTGGCCCAATCGCTCCATAGATGCTGCTGCACCCGCTGAGTTGCTCCAGCATTTTTGTGTACCTTTGTTTACCAGAATAATGTCTGGAATATAGGTATTAGCTACAGGGAGCGGTTGGACAGAGTTGTATTGTTTTCTCTAGAAATCTGGAGGTGGGAGGTAGACCTAATAGAAGTATATAAAATTACGAGAGGCATGTAATGTCAGAGTTTGTACCTTCTCCCTTTGGCTGTTTGGGCTTCTCCAGGTGGTTTGCTTTCCACCCACATTTGTATAATGTTCAGGTTTATAGATTAATTGGCTTATGTAAATTCACCCTAGTGTGTAGGAGAGAACTAGTGCATGGGCGATCGTTAGTCAGCGTGGACTTGGTGGGCCAAAAGGTCTGTTTCCGCGCTTTATCTCTGAACTAAAGTAAACTAAACTAAATGACTGTTAAAGTTTGGCCAGTTAACTCAGGACTCAGGACTCAGCTTTCACACCAGAGTTAACACTTCCACTGCCAAATGTGAATTGCCAGCAAAACCCAGCAAGATACAGCTTAATATCTGTGTGTTCATGTTTGTTGTTAACTATGACCCATCTATGTTAAAATTCTTTACTATAAGATTGACTATTAGTCTATTTTTTGTTCCACACACATAGGCATTCCACATACAATTAAAATATGTCAAATAGTGCAAATATGTCGACCTTTATTTCTCCGCAATAAATTGCCTCACAGTTTAATTTGAATTAAACAATCCAATGTGATGAGACTTCCCAAAGTGTTGCTCAAAATTTTAAGAAGATCAATATGGTTACTAGCATTAGTTATTCACAGATAATCTACCAATCTTTACAGCTGCGGAGATATTTGGCGTGGGACAGCTGGAATCGTCAGAAGAATGATTCTCTGTGTGTGCCAGAGAGATGTAACGGAGACCAAATTATAGAGTAGAAACAAGGAACTGCAGATGCTGGTTTGTAAAAGGAGCCACAATGTGTTGGAGTAGCTCAGTGGGTCAGGCAGCATCTCTGGAAAACATGGAAAGGTGACGTTTCGGGATGGGACCATTCTTTAGACCTAATTGTGCCAGGTATCAGTCTGAAGAAGGGTCTTGACCCGAAATGTCAGTCTATAGAAGGGCCTCGACCCGAAACGTCACCCATTCCTTCTATTCAGAGATGCTGTCTACTTGAGTTATTCCAGCATTCGGTGTCTATCGTCGGTGTAAACCAGCATCTGCAGTTTCTTCCTAAGTGTGTGAAAACAGTGTTCTATGGCCCGCTGATTCCAAGTCGACCAACAATCACCTATGCACTAGTTCTATGTTATCCCAGTTTCACATCCTGTGCACTAGGGGCAATTTACAGAAACCTGCAAACCTGCACATGTTTGTAATGTGGAAGAAAACCCATGCGGTCACAAACAGTACATGCAAACTTCACACAGACAACATCCATAGGCAGAATCGAAACCAGGTCTCTGGCACTGTAAGGGAGCAACTCTACTGCTGCGCCATGGTACCGCCAATGTAATCGCATATTAATGGTGGAAAGCCAAAGGATGTTCGGGCAGGAACTTCAGATCAAAGGCCTTTTCAGATCAAATGCCTGAATAGAGTGGATGTGGAGAGGATGATTCTACTAGTGGAAGGGTCTAGGACAAGAGAGCACAATCTCAGAATAAAAGGATATACCTGTAGAAAGGAGATGACGAGGGATTTATTTAGCCAGAGGTGGTGAATCTGTGGAATTTATTGCTACAGACTGCAGTGGAGGCCAAGTCAATGGGTATTTTTAAAGCGGAGATTGATAGATTCTTGACCAGTAAGGGCGTCAAAGGGTTATGGGGAAAAGGCAGGAGAATGGGGTTGAGAAAGGGAGGGAGATAGATCAGCCATGATCAAATGGCGGAGCAGACCTGATGGGTTGGATGGCCTCATTCTGCTCCTATGTGGTATGGTCTTATGGCCCAAATGAACTGAAGCATAGCTGAGAGTGGGCTGGATGAGTTGGGGGAACAGAATATAAAAGTTGCTGTGAAACCGAAATCTCCTTTGACCAATTGCACTGCAGATAAATAATATCTGTTTTATGAAATCAAGACATGGGAGTTTGCCTTTGTATGTGAATAGGATTGTTGTCTTTTATTTGCCTCACTTAAAATGTTATAGAGATTTGCTATATTTTGCTCAGGAATGTTTTTGATTTTATGGCTTCCCGGTCATGGGAACTTTATCAGCTAATGTACAAAATAGGGCCACTGAACTATAACGATCTGCACTGGAGAGGCAACAAACATCATTCATCAGGCAGATGTTGGTATTGTAAGACAAATGAGAGGCAATTCAGGATAGATCAATGCTTCAAGCATCTCCAACGCATGCTAGAGATAAAAGAAAGCATATAGGTATACAAAACCAACAAACATATTGAAACCCATATTGGCTCTGTTAATTCCCTCAAGAAAGAGAGTTCGGGACTTCATTAAAAGCTGTTGCTTAATCCATGTAATTTATTTTGCATCTCAGAAGAATAATGCAAAATATATAGTGTCGGACATGGAAAACTTGGTAGATTTTGAAGTGTTCTCACACTGAAACCTGCATATTACTTTTAAGGTGAATATTACCTCTCTATGTGCAGGAAGGAACTGCAGATACTGGTTTATATTGAAGACAGACACAAAGTGCTGGAGCAACTCATCGGATCAAACAGCATCTCTGGAGAAAAGGAACAGGTGACGTGTTGGGACCCTCCTTCAGACTGAAAGTAGAGGGGCTGGATGAGTCAACTGGTGGTAGGAAAAGGCCTGAGCTCTCTATGCTGTGTTCACTCAAGTGCTTGCTTAACAGAGCTTTCAAGGTTTAGACTTAATTTATAATTTTTTTATTTTTTCACATCTCATTTAAAAGTTATTTTAACAGCAAGAATATTAGGAATATCTGGATTTCCAAGACTAACTGCACATTTGCAGCTGGAGTCTGATGTCACATTGTGAAGGTGATGCTAACAGCCTCAATGTTATTCCAGTTGCAAACACCAGACTAGTTTAGTTTAGTTTAGTGTCACGTACCGAGGCACAGTGAAATGCCTTTTATTGCATGGTATCCAGTCAAGAAAAAGACTATACGTGATTACAATTGAGCTATCCAGAGTGTACAGATAAAGGGTATAACATTTAGTGCAAGATAAATCCAGTAAAGTCCGATTAAGATAGTCCAAAGGTCTCCAATGAGGTAGATTGTAGTTCAGGACCGCTCTGTGGTTGGTGATGGTTCAGTTGTTGACAACAGTTGGGAAGAAACTGTCCCTGAATCTGGAGGTATATGGAGACTAATGTGTGATGTTTCATTATCATGGACTGGATTAATTATGAATTGGCGGCGCGACTCACCCGTTGCAGCGGCCCCTACAGCCTGTCTGTCTTTTTTTTATTTTTTGTCTAGTTAAATGTAGTGCTTGGTGTTTTTTAATAGTATTTTTAAATGTGTAAATGTGGGGGGCGGGGGGGGGGGGGGGGGGAAACTGTTTAAATCTCTTCCCTGTCCGGGAGACCCGACTTTTTCCCTGTCGGGTCTCGGCTGTCGTTGGGGCCTAGCACCGTGGAGCGACCTCCAGCCTGAACGACCCGGGGGCTCGGGAGACTGCGGAGCTGCGGAGCTGCGGACTCACCATCGTCGGGGGTGGCCGGCCTCGGAGCGTGGGGAGCGGCGGTGACTCGCTGCTGCGGCTCGACTCCTGGGGCTCGGAGGCTCCAGCAACGCAGCCGCAGGTCCGGTGGACTGGGACATCGGGAGCTCGCGGGTCTGGGAGGAGAGAGAGAGACCGCTTCCCGGAGCTCCCGCAACGCGACTTCTCCAGCCGGTGTCACGGGGTTGGAACGACCCGGACCGGGACAGCACATCACCCGGCACGGCTTCATGGCCGTGGGACTCACCATCGCCCGTGGGGGTTCCAACCTTGGACTTCAGACCGGGAGCGGGGCCGTAAATCGCCCCGCGCGGCCTAAAATGGCCGTGGGACTCATCATCGCCCGCCTGGGGCTTGGACATCGGGAGAGACACGGAGAACAGGGAAGAGAAAAGACTTGCCTTCCATCACAGTGGCTTCACTGTGATGGATGTTTGTGTGGATTTAATTATGTGTATGTCTGTAAGACAGTGTCTTTGTTTGTATGGCTGTGGAAACAACATTTCGTTTGAGTCTCACTGGGGCTCAAATGATAATAAATTTGTATTGTATTGTAAAACAATATTGCTGTATTTTGTTTTTGAACTAAATGCTTATTAATGTTACATTTAATTGGTATTAAAGGTATGTTTAATTGTCAAAATGGAACAATGAAATTCTTACTTGAAGCAGTATAACAGATCTGTAAACACAGTACTCATAGGTAACACAATAAACAAAAGGAAATTCAATGTTGGGAAAAAAAAATCTACAAGCAGCTTAAGAATAGGTAAGGTCAATGCCCAGAGTCAACCAGAAATGATATTTAACATGAAGCAATCGGAAAGGTTTAGAGGGATGAGCCAAATGCAGGCGGGTGGGACTAACGTCGAAGGAGCATCTTGTTCGGCATGGTCAAGTTGGGCCGAAGGGCATGTTTCTATTCTGTATTAAGGGCCTGTCCCATGAGCATGCGACCTGCATGTGGCAAGCGCGACCAAACCGGAAGCGGGGGCCGCGCGGAGGTCGAGTAAGTGACATGAAGTTCGAGCGACCACATTAGGTCGCGCTTGCCGCATGGAGTCGCATGCTCGTGGGACAGGCCCTTTAGTCTATGATTCTATTTGGGTATCTACTTTGACACAACAGATTATGGCAACAACAATACTGAAGCATTAATTAATAACGAGCATATTCATGAAAGTCCATCACTTCTAGATGTAGACAAGTGAACAAGCAATTTTATTTTCTTTAAAAACAACGTTGAGGCAGCACAGGAGATTTGTATTCCAAGCACATGAGAATGTGCTCTCATGAAAGATCCATTTGGAAGATACCGTGTGGATGAATGGCAACACATTCCTACACACACATTTCTAATGACCCACACGTAGAATAATGTTATCCATCATTTCATGTAATTTATGCTGTGCTTATACTTGCTGCTCTTCAGTAAGTGGGTGGATTAAACCTACACTGTAAAAAATCAGCGCAGTTTGTAAGTATAATTAAATACAAATATATGGAAAAATACTGCGCTATTATGCAAATTAACTCACTTATTGTATTATTATGGACTTATTTGGTTCAGAAAATATTTTACCCGTCCAAAATGCAAAAGACAATATTTCATGTCAGTGGGTTGTACATTTATATATTTAATATGTATCTGAATTTTTACACCGAACATTCTAAAATCACCTTCTCACACTTATTATACTTAATACGTTTATGTATTGAACTCTGGGGTACTTTTTGTCAGAAGACACTGTAATTCTTTGAGTATCAGCAACACCTTCTTTGTGAGTCTCTGTTTCCAATTTTTATGAAAAGGGCTTGGTATTCTTCTGTTTCCATGGAAACGGAGGCAGCACAAGCAATAAACGTTCTTCAGTAGCTGTCAACCAATATGCTGGGGCTTCAATCATTAAATCTCACAAGAGGAAACATCTGTTCAGCAATACTTTGACACTTTACATATCTAATGAAAGCTGCTTAATAAACAATCCTGTTTTAGCATTTGCTGTTCTTTAGTGCTCACTCCCTTGGAGGTTAGTCGGTTGTAAATGCAATGGAGAAGAGTGGCTGTCGATAACACCATGGACCAGGTTTCTCTGAGCTTTGCCAGTGGTCGGACTGGAACTGTCAATAGTCCACCAATTCAACAATAGTAATCCTGAACCTGCATCCATGCTTTCAAGTGGGCAAGTCCAGGACTGGCTGAATGTGTTGCATCTGTGTTGCACCAATGTGTTGCATCTATCGCTCATAAAATCGTGAGAAATAGGAGCAGAATTAGACCATTCGGCCCATTGAGTCTGCTCCCCCATTTCATCATGGCTGAGCTATTATTCCCTCTCAACCCCATTCTCCTGTCTTCTGGACAGGAAAAGTTTAGAACAATATGTACCAGACGCAGGCAGGTGGACTAGTGTAGATGAGCCATTGTGATCGGCAAATTGGGCCAAAAGGCCTGTTTTCATGCTCTATGACTCTTCTCCCCATAACATTTGACATCCATACTAATCAAAAAACTAACAATCTCTGCTTTAAACATACCCATGACTTGACCTTCACAGCCATCTGTGGCAATGAATTCCACAGATTCACCACCCTCTGAGTAAAGAAATTCCTCCTCATCTCCATCCCCTACTTGGTCATGGTACTCCACTAAAGGTCCGGCAATGAGAGCCAGACTTTCCCGAGTTCCCCAGCATCACGAAGGGAACTTGTCTTTAAAAACAGACGCAAGTTCCAAACCATTTGATTTCCATTGGGGATTCAAGGCCAACAAGGGTTACAATTAAGTCTGCTTAAATTATTTAGCTTTAATTTAAAGTTTTAATTACTTTGGCATTTTCTCATTTACAATACTTTTTGGGTTAAAAAATTGTTTTTAATTATTTACTTCACATTTAATCATTGTTAAATGTCCCTGAATCCCAGAAACATTCAGAATCTATAATCAATGGCAGCTTCCACAGCTGACAAGGCTCTGAGTCTGTCTTTAGCTTTCAGTGTGTGTGTGTTTGTTGCTTGCCAAGGTGCTGGTACCTATGTATTCACAGCTGCACACCACGATGCATAGAGTATCCTTTCACATGCAGCCCTGGTCGATGGGAATGGATGCAGCCAATTCTGAGCAGTCTGATATCTCATAATATATCCCACTATACTATGGATACTATGTCACGTTAGAAAATATAATTTGCTTTTTTTATTTTAGAAACATAGAAACATAGAAAATAGGCGCAGGTGTCGGCCATTCGGCCCCTTCAAGCCAGCACCGCCATTAATATGATCATGGCTGAGCATCCAAAATCAGTACCCCATTCCTGCTTTTTCCCCATATCCCTTGATTCCTTTAGCCCTAAGAGCTAAATCTGAAGCTCTGTCCCACTTTCACGACCTAATTGGTGAACTCTGCCGAGTTTTCCCTTGACTCATACTCGCAGCATGGTCACCACGAGGTCGTAGGAGGTCTTCAGAACTCTTCCTAATGCTCGTGAGTGGTGTCCGTGTACTCATGGCCTCAAGAAGATCGCGGCCTTTTCCAGCCTGATAAAAATGTCCATGAATAAAAAAAAGGTCGGCATGGAAAAAATGTATACTTTTTACTCATAGGTAGGTCGTGTTGGTGATCGTATCGTAGCTAGTCATCGGTAGTCCTAGGTCGGTAACTGGCTCGAGAAAAAAAGTGCAAACATGACATCATTTTATCATGTGATCATTTTCCACTCGTAGCTAGTCGCAGTTGGTCTTAGGTGTGGAAGACTGAGGTCGAGGGGGGTCGTAGGAGGTCGTAGACATAGTCGTAGGAGGACAGTCTTAGGAGGTCGTAGGAGGTCTTTTACTTCGGCACGTCAACACAACCTTGACATTTTTTTCAACTCGTCTAGGGTCTTCTAAACTCGTGGATTAGGTTGTCCAAGTGGGACAGGCCCTTAACTTGCTGTTGAAAATTTGGGGAACTTTGGAGGGCCTGTTTCCAGCTATATAAACTAAAGTAAACAAAGTGACTTTATGGTGTAAGGAAATTAGGAATAAACAAGCAGCCGACACAATGGTCATGCAGGCAGCTGGACCCTGAATTGATGGAAGAGGGCTTGCCTGGTAAGTTTTTGAGCCTCAAAGCACAGGCCGTACATTTAACAGTCCTGTGAAGAAAGCAAAGTCTTCCCTTATGCCCATCTTCCACCTTCCTTCCAAAGTGGTGACTGCACCAGAGCCATGTCCATCCACGCTTCACTGAACCCAATGGCTGGCCTTCTGGAACCCATACATTTCCACTGCATGCAACTGAATTCCCAGATATTTTGCTCCTGAGATGCTTCTTGACCAGCTGGGTTCCTATCTCTGTTCTTCTGCCAGTTAAAATTCCAAATTATGTATTTGTCTTTAATTGCCTTTTGCAAATGAACTGATCAAGTTTTTTAAAGAAAGTAATTTGTAAACATGATCAAGGCTGTACAATGACGAAGCGGTAGAGCTGCCACCTCACCGTGCCAGAGGCACGGGTTCGATCCTGACTACAGATGCTGTCTGCATGGATTTTGTACGTGTCTCTGTGACCGTGTGGGGTTTATTCCGGGTGCTGCGGCTTCCTGCCACATTGCAAAGACGTGTAGGTTTGTAGGCTAATTGGCCTCTGTAAATTGGCCCTAGTGTGTAGAATGTGATAGTGGGATAACATAGAACTAATGTACGGGTGATCAATGGTAGGCCGAAGGGCATGTTTCCACACTGTATTTCAAAACTAAACTAAGTTAAAGAAATTATATAGCAAGAGTGTTGTATTATTGATTTACTATTAATTATAAGCCCCTTCTGACATTCGTGATGGACATTTGGCCCATTGCTGGCTCACAGAGCAATCCCTATTGCCCCATTAATTTTTTCCAAGCTATTTTTCCTCCCTTACATTCCCATCAACTGACCCCGCTTTCCCCTCCCCACCCCCTCCCTTTCACAGATGATACTATTAGATAATTTTTTTTTTTTTTTTTATCATTTAAAAATAAATTGGATAGTTATATGGATGGGAAGGGAATGGAGGGTTATGATCTGAGCGCAGGTATATGGGACTAGGGGAGATTATGTGTTCGGCACGGACTAGAAGGGTCGAGATGGCCTGTTTCCGTGCTGTAATTGTTATATGGTTATATGGTTATATGGTTATATGATTATAACGGCAGTTGTTATTGGATAAAGTGTATGGGTGATCAATGGTCAACTCAGTGGGACGATGAGTCAGTTTCCACACTCTATTTCGAAACAATAACTGTGACTTGAAACCCACTGACTCCAAATCCTTGTCAAGTTACCCGCAACTAATGATTGAGCCTCGTTTTTTCCTATAGGAATGGTTGTGCCACCACTTAAACGTCTGCTGTGCAATCCAATATATCCATTTCCTATCCCTCTGATTCAATTGCATTTTTTAAGGTCGGATCCTATCGAACCATCACCAAGTTGATTCTATGAAACCTTCAAGAGGGACTCTAACAAAAGAGAAATGATTTAAAGTGAAAGAGGAAGCCAATGGAGCAATTGAAGGATATTCTCTAATCTCCTGCACCAGTCCTGAATCTCAATTACTTCTGAAGAGGTTTGCTGGTGAATGGGAGAGTATAATCTCTGGCTATACAATGGTATATGCCAGATATCCATCGCCCATGTACATTGAATACTCCATACTTGGGTTTCAGGCAGGGACGTGGGAAAATTCCTGCCCTCCATATAATGTAATAATAGGAAAGGCCACATACTTCAACATGCGGTACGGTGGCACAGCAGTAGAGTTGCTGCCTTACAGTGCCGGTGACCCGGGTTCATTCCTGACTATAGCTACAGACTGTACGGAGTTTGCATATTCTCTCTGTGGCTGAGTAGGTTTTCTCTGGATGCTCCGGTTTCCTCCTACATTCCAAAGGTTTGTAGGTTAATTGGCTTCAGTAAAATTGTCCCATTCAGGAGAAGGGGGTGTAGTGATGACTAATAGTCATTTGTTTGTATTCCTTTAATTCCAGATTGCTCTTAGTGTAGTGGCAGCACGGTGGTGTAGCGGTAAAGCTGATCCATTTCTCTCCCACGTTCCAAACACATGTAGGTTTGTAGGATAATTGGTTTCTGTAACTTGCCCTTAGTGTGTAGGATGAGAAACCGGGATAACATAGAACTGTGTACGGGTGATATGTGTCGTGTGGACTTGGTGGGCTGAAGAGCCTGTTTTAATGTTGTATCACTCAATTAAACTAAACTAAACAAACTTCACTCTGGAAGAAGGGTCACAATCCAAAACGTCACCTATTCATGTTCTCCGGAGATACAGCCTGACTCGCTGATTTACCTTGTGTCCTTTCTGTGTATTAACCAGCATCTACAGTTCTTTGTTTCTAGCTGTTTGTCTGTGTTCGTGACAGATAAGCCAATAAATTCAACCCCTCCCTCCCCCACCTCTCTCTTGCACCACCTCACCCACAAACCACCAGCTCTGCTTGTGACTAATTCCAAATAAGTAGTAAAATCAAATTGTCGACAAATTAATTAAAAGATAAATCTGCTTGGGTGCAATTACCCATGAGCCCTGATTTTACATACATCAATTCCTACGATATTTACCCTCTTTGTGCAGCACAGTAAATCCAGATATCATTTATATCCGTGTGAAAAGCTTGCATTTAATTACCTACACCCAGTCTGACGTCGTTTCAGATGCTGTTTGAATTTTAATCCAGGCCGGTTCTATTGTCCTTTTGAGAATATGATAAAAAACATTATTTGGAAGATATTTAACTCTACGATGAGCCACACAAACCTTGGTGATGGAATTCCTTCAAATAATGCAGCAGTAACTATAAATTTCTGTTCTGAGCTGTTGATATCCAGGCCTGAGAGAGCTTGTGCACGGGAGACCAGGCGTTGCATATTTCAGTAGCTGAAAGCACAGCGCCTGGGTCTTCTGTCCAGGGCAGTTGGTATCTGGAAGTTGGTAGTAAGACAGATGAAGCTTGGGGCCTGATTGTAAGATAGATGGCTGGGTGATGTTGGGGATCAAATAGTTGAGGGTGCGCCCTGTTCACTTCTTCTTCTCCTCTCTCCCGTCAGGCAAGTGGTACAGAAGTGTGAAAACGCACACCTCCAGATTCAGGGACAATTTTTTCCCAGCTATTAACAGGAAACTGAACCATCCAACCTGCAACTAGAGAGCAGTCCTAAGTTATTACCTTTCTCATTGGAGAACCTCGGACTATCTTTAATCGGACTATACTGGTCTTTATCTTGCACTAAACATTATTCACATTATTCCCTTTATAATGTATCTGTACGTTGTGGATGGGTCCATTTTAATAAGGTATTGTCTTTCCGCTGACTGGGTAGCATGTAACAAAAGATTTTTCACTGTACCTTGGTACATGTGACCATAAACTAAACTAAACTAAACACAACAAGTTAACACTTGTTATTTTAGCGAAGGTTGTGGGGGTTGGGATTTGACCTGATGGGGTGACGAGGAGGTTTAGTTGAGTTTGGTTCATTATCGTCTCCATTTAGTTTATTATCGTCTCGTCTCCTCATCACCTTCCTAAAAGAACGGCCTTTAATTCTGAAGCTATGACCTCTCGTCCTAGACGCTCCCTCTAGTGGAAACATCCTCTCCGCATCCACTTCCAGAGAAGAGTCCAGGGAGATAGTGGACAACAAGGGAGAGAAAGCTGGGAAGTACAGAAGAGAGTCACTTGGAGAACTGCAGGTGAATGCAAGAGAGGGGGCAATATCTTGAGCTCATAGCTTGGTGGGCGAGAAGGAAGATGGAGTTTGTTGTGGGGGTGTTTGCGCAGAAAAACTGCTCATGCAACCGCTGTCCTAGTTATTCTGAGCATCGAGTACCGCTGAAGTATACAAAGTTTCAATTATCATGTCTTTGATCCAGTATAGAAGAAGGGTCCCAACACGAAATGTCACCTATCCACTTCCTCCAAAGATGTCCCCTGACCTGCAGAGTTACTCCAGCACTTTGTGTCTATCTTTGGTATGAACCAGCATCTGCAGTTCGTTTCATAACATTATGCTTATCCACCTCTTCATTATCAACATTGCACCTCGTCCATTTTCCACAACTCTCACATTGACTTGCCACTATAAACCTTTCACGGGCAGCACAATGGCGCAGTGGTAAAGTTGCTGCCTCGCAGCGCCAGACACCCAGGTTCAATCCTGACTACGGCCGCTGTTTGTACGTTCTCCCCAATACCTACGTGGGTTTTCTACAGGAGTTCCGGTTTCCTCCCACACTCCAAAGAATTGTCAGCTAATTGGCTTTGGTAATATTGTAAATTGTTCCTAGTGTGTGTCGGATAGTGTTATTGTGTTGGGATCGCTGGTGTGCATGGACTAGGTGGGCCGAAGGGCCCGTTTCCATGCTGTATCTCTAAACTAAATTAAACTAAAAAAAATCATAGTGAAAGCCAGCAAAAAATAGATAAAGTGGTTGAAATATTAATGTATTTGCTGATTGACTTTAGTTTCATGTCTGTGCCTGATCTATAATTCTCCCAGCACTATTTATTATCCATATACAATAATAATAGCACTTTATTCTTTGATCACATGGCTAGAATGAATTGTAGGTCTCATTACTGTTTATTCACCGATACCTAATGGCTTTGATTTCTGATCTCTTGATGCATTCCACCTGATATATCTGGATGAGAGGAAACTTCAATAACATCTTTGTCCTGTAATTTGTTATCTGTAGCATAAGGATAACACTCACCGCAGACTTTAGAAGGAACCTGTCTACTAAGATTTATGTGTAGGAACGAACTGCAGATGCTGATTTACTTGGATAGGTGAGGGTCTGAAGAAGGGTCCCAACCCAAAACGTCACCTACCCATGTTCACCTCAGATGCTGCCTGACCTTACTCCAGCACTTTGTGTCTTTTTTAAAACTGCTTACTCTTCCTATATTTTTGTATTTTCTCTGACTGCCATTTCATTCTTGTTGAATTCCTTTCTCTGGATCCTTGCTTTCTCCATACGCATACACATATGAGTTGCTGCCTTACTGCACCAGAAACCTGGGTTCAATCCTGACTTTGGGTGCTGTCTGTACGGAATTTGTGCGTTCACTCTGTGACCGTGTGAATTATCCCCGGGTGCACTGGTTTCCTCCCACACTCTAAGGACATACAGGTTTGTAGGTCAATTGGCTTTGGTAAAATTGTGAAATGTCCCTAGAGTGTAGGATAGTTCAGGTGTATGGGGCAATTGCTGGACAGCATACACTAGGTGGGCCGAAGAGCCCGTTTCCATGCTGTATCTCCAAAGTCTAAAGACTGGACATGCTGGGACTGCCCTCACTGCATGCACTACACCAACTACCAGTCAATTCTCATCCAAGATGGGGGATTTTTTATGGTGCAACAGATATAAAATATCTGCAAGAAACAGAGACAATGGTGAGAATCCAGATTTGATGAAGGAACACACACAAAAAGACAATGCCCACTTGCAAATACTCGCTGCCCCGGGTTACTGATTCATTATTGTGTCCTTTAGTTTAGTTAAGAGATACAGCAAGGAAACAGGCCCTTCGGCCCACTGAGTCCACGGCAAACAGCGATCCCCGCACACTAGCACCATCCTAGGGACAATTTACAATTTTTACCAAAGCCAATTAGCCTGCGTCTTTGGAGTGTGGGAAGAAACCGGAGCTCCAGGTGAAAACCCACGCAAATCACGGGGAGAACATACAAACTCCGCACAGGCAGCACCCATAGTCAGGATCAAACCCGGGTCTCTGGTGCTGTAAGGCAGCAACTCTACCGCTGCACCACCGTGCTGCCCTGTTTCAGAAGATGGGACGATGTTGTTCTCTTTCCCTCAGCTGAGCTGTCACTGGTTAGGCTGGAACGGTTAATACTCTCAATGCATTCTCAGTTAAGGTAATGGGAGTTCAGCTGTCAACTACTTTCTGAAATGACTTCCAAAAAAAATGTGTATGCATTGTTGTAGATAAATATCTAATTTGCATTTATATAAAAAAAAATTATGTTGCCTGTGGGAGGCCAGCAGATGAATACTAAACATCGATGTGGATGAGTGGTGTGTCGGTTCAAAACTGATTCGCTGCAAATTGTGTACATGCAGTGAATTGATATGCGAAGCTCTCTCCCAGTAATTCGCCATTCCTTCCCTTGGCAGCTTTACTTCATAAAGGTATTTCATAAAGGTATTTTACATCCCATGTCCCCACTAAACTGTAACAAAAATAAAGGCTGCAGCTTACTATTTATTAGTAATGTTTCAAACTAACAGCCCACTGCACATTGGCATTGAGTGGAATGCACATCTGAAGCTGTGTTGTTCAATTCTCCTTCAACCAGAGAAAGCGCACTGGCATCTTACTCTCCGCATTGAACTGTGTAGCCTGCAGGCAACATCTAATATCGTCAGCAAATGCAGAGAAAATTAAATGTATTTACAATGCACAAATGGTGATACTGTGATCATTGATCTACTGTCAGGAGTTTAGGCTGATGGTGTTGTAGCTCCAGTTTCCACAGGCCTTTCATTCACCTGCAAGCCTGCCTTCTGCACTGAGATCAGATCGAGAGCAGAAAGCTCGGGTTGTTTATTACATGCCTGACATGCCAGAAAACATAGAAGAACACCAACCCTTCAACATTCGCCAAGTCTTAGGTTTAAGGTGAGTGGGGAAAGATTTCAGACAGGGGTTCCCAACCTTTATCGTCCCGTTTACCCCAGGCAACTTTAATAGCACATAGCAATGTTATTTCACTTATTTATGAACAACTAATGATGAACAGATGCCGGTATACCAGAACCAAACGCAGTCAGTCAATGAGAAAAAATATGTACAATTCCAGAATCGACAAATTTACCCCCTGGGTAGGCAAAATTTACCCCCTATTTGCCCTCTGGGGGGTAAATTTACCCCAGGTTGGGAAGACTTGATTTAAGAGGAACCTGAGGGGCAACTATTTCAGATGGAGGGTTGTTTCTATATGGAGGTAGTTGAAGCATAACAACATTTAAAACACATTTGGCAGGTACATGGATAGGAAAGGTTTAGATGGATATGGGCCAAATGGATATTGACCCATATAGGCCAAAGGGATATGAATGAATAGCATGCAACAAAATTTAGCTGCACATTGTACACGTGACCATAAACTAAACTAAAAGTGGGCCGGTGGGACTAGTGTAGATGGGGCATGTTGGTGGCATGAACAAGTGGGACCGAAGGGCCTGTTTCCATGCTGCATGACTCGATGACTCCAAGAGCTGCCCTTTTGCGCTTTAATACCAGATCCAGATGCAAGAGGGACATTTGCCAAAGATTTGCGCATAATTATTGAAGAAACACACAGATCAAGTCACTGAAAAGTATTTCACGAGGAGTGTGTACATGTGAAGGCATATCAATGCAAACGCCTCTCACTTACTCCGGGGCCTAGTTTTGAGCAGCCCTAATAGGGATCACAAGATGAAATTGGTCTTTAATGGAGGTTGATGTTTCTTCTATAGAATAATTAAGCATCCTGGTTTGAAATTTGCCAGACAGTGGCCTTTATTTGTTATGGTTTTGGCAAATCATATAAAAGACTCTCACCAATTTAAAAAGGGAAAAAAGAAAGCTGGAAGACAGGAGGAGCAAGACAAAGCTTAGCAGGTAATAGGTTGACACAAAAGGCAACGGGGTCAGGAATCTCTGGAGAAAAGGAATAGGTGATGTTTTGGGGCGAAAGCCTTTAATACATGTGAGGGGGGGGTGGGGGGGGGGGGGGGGGGGGGGGGTTGATAGGCAGATGGTGGACAAAAGCCAGAGATGAAAAGGTGAGAGAAGGATTGAGACTTGCAAATGAGTCATGGGAAATGGTGTGTTTTTTATGTCCCTTAACTATAGGAAGCAGAGAATGGAAGGGTAGCAATTGTGAGGGGGTGATCAATCTGGATTGTGGTTTGAAATGGCCAGTAAAAACATAATAGGCTGAATGGCGTCTTTCTGTGCTGCCTGTATGAAGCTTTCATTTACATTTTTGTCTTCATTGTGGAGTAAATGTTCCAGTTAGGATTAGTTTCTAAGATAACATATCACCATAGATAGCAGCTGGAGGATGAGCCATTGTGTTGTAGAAGGAATTCGCATGTTACAATCTAAACATTAGATCAGATGATCACTATTCACAGTGGCAATTTCTTAACTGCTCAAGCTTATCACACACAGATGTTCAAGATAAACTCAGTTTGTATTCATGTTGCGTGTACTAATGTGTCATTAGTTTGTTTATCCAGCAATAGTAATGATGACACTCCAACTCTGAATTAGAGCAACGCAAATTCATCTTGTCAATACTAACTTGAAACTGCCTTAATTGAATGGGATTGTTTTCATTTTTACATGTTCAAAGATATGAGTGATCTCTTAACCTACATGCAAGAAATCATGTATTTATTATTTTGATAGAGACCTCAATGGCACGGTGGGCAGCGATAGGCTTGCTGCCTTACAGCGCCAGAGACCCGGATTTGATCCTGACTGCAGGTGCTGTCTGCACGGAGATTGTACGGATCCCTGTGACCGTGTGGATTTTCTCAGGAGTTCTGCTGTTTCCTCCCACATCTCAAAAACGCGCAGATTTGTAGTAGGTTAATTGGCTTCTGTAAATTGTCCTTGGTGTGTAGGATAGAACTAGTGCATGGCGTTGCTGGTTGGCGCAGAATCAGCGGGCCAACGAACCTGTTTCCACGCTGTATCACTAAACCAAACTAAACAAGTTTAAAATAAATGAAGGAATGATTCCATTAAATAGGGGGTACAAGTCCGTCACATCTGTGAATGTGATCATCAGGAATGACTGGGTTTGTTAGTATGATTGTACAATTTGCAAATGACAATTCCTAATGCGTTTTGTCTCTGTGCAAACCTTGTCCAATTTCGCACAGCGCACCTTGTTAGAATTGAGAACGGGAACGGTTAATAAACAGCTGCTATATGAATGCATTCATAAAGTGGAGTTTGTGAAGGCGGCAGGAGCAGATGGAGCAGATGTGTGTGCGGATGACAGGGCTAATTAAACCCACAGCTGCCCCTGCTACTGTAGATTGGAAAGCAAGGGGATCTCTGAGGGGAGGGACAAAGCATTCAAACATTTCTTTCAAAATATACAGCCTCATATATAACCAGACGACTTGGACATGGATTGAGATTTAGATGCCACCACTTGGTTTGCTCTTTAAATGATGGAACAATGCGAAAGTCCAAAAACACGTTTTATATCCTCTTCAATTTTCTTTTTCCGATTCCTTTACTGTCCCACCCCAAGCTCCGCCTGTAACATTCTCTCGTTCATGAATTCTTCATAAGCTCTTCTTTTCTCCAACTCTGAACTCTTGAACATTCCCATTTTCCTCCACCTTACCGTTCCCAGCCATTCCTTCAACTACCTAGATGTTAGCCACTACAATCTCCCGCCCCTCCCAAAAACAAACCTTGCCATCGCTCGATTGTTCTAACCTCCTAAATCACTCCTATAAACCAAACTTTTTGATCAAGGAAAGATGGACACAAAAGGCTGGGGTAACTCAGCGGGACGGGCAGCATCTCTGAAGAGGTATAGGCGACATTTCGGGTCAGGACTCTCCTTCAGACTGCTCACCCGTTCACACATGTTCCATGTTGTCCTCCTTTCTCATCCACTCCCTATGCACCAGGGGCATTTTACAGAGGCTAAATTAACCTGCAAGCCCACACATCTTTAAGATGTGGGAGGAACCCCATGTGGTCACAGAGGTCCACAGAATCATACAATGTGGAAACAGGCCGTAAGACCCTCTTGCCCACCCTGACCAACATGTCCCACACTAGTCCCACTTGTTTTTGGCCCATGTGCCTCTGAACCTATCCTATCCATGTACCTATTTAAATGTTTCTTAAACTTTGCGATAGTACCTGCCTTAACTACCTCCTCCGGCAGCTCGTTCCATACACCCACCACCCTTTGTGCAAAAAAGTTATCCCTCGGGTTCCTATTAAATCATGGTCACAGGTAGAATGTGCAAAAGCCGCACAGAAAGCACCCGGTCAGGATTGGACCTGGGTCCCCAGTGCTGTGAAGCAACAGCTCTACCAGCTGCACCAGTGTGCCAGCCTTGACTACATTAAAAGAGCCATATGTACAACAGCAACTTGCTACAGTTGTGTGAGGTGGCGATGTTGCTGTAACTGGACCAGCTTGGACAAATGAACTTTAACCGAAGGCTTTGACAGCTAGCATGGTGGGAAAGGGATGACAAGACACAAGCAGACTTCATGAAACAAGGACACTTGGAGAACAAATGACTTCTGGTAGGCAGTTTGATAAAGATTCAAGACAAGACGACATTTATCTTGCTGCAAGGAAAAATGCCAGAATCTGTAGGCTTCGCTGTAGAACTATGCTGCAATTCAGAGTATTTTGAATGTTTTGGTCAGGTTAAGTGGCACAAATAGAGTTAAAAGTGGAGATGTGCCCTCATGAATGGGAAAAATACTGACACTAGGGCCGGCTCAATGGCAGAGTTGCTGCCTTACAGCACCAGAGACCCGGGTTGCATCCTGACCATGGGTGCTGTCTGTACGGAGTTCGTACGTTCTCCCTGTTACCGTGTGGGTATCCCTCAGTGCTCTGGTTTCCTCACACATTCCAAAGACGTACAGATTTCTAGGTTCGTAGGTTAATTGGTTTCTGTAACTTGTAAAATTGCCCCTAGTCTGTAGGACAGTATTAGTGTATGGGGATGATCGCTGGTCAGTGCAGACTAGGTGGGCCGAGGGGCCTGTTTCCATGCTGTATCTCCAAAGTCTAAAGTCAAGTCTAATGTCTATAGTCAAACTAGCTTCATGCTTCATCCCTACAAGCCCTTCCCTGTTAGATTGAATGGGATGTGAACTTAATCCATTTATTGCACATCATCATTTACTGCTAATTTGCCCAGTTCAATTTGGCTCCTAATCTCAATTTGCCTACGTTTTTGTTTAAATCTGACCCTGTAAATATGTTCAATGTGCTCCCATGCATTTGGGAGATGTGAGCTAGCAATGCTACATGGCTCTTATTTTCCTCTCCTTCCACATCTCTCATCACCAGAGGGTTGAAATATCAAAGCAATCCATTTCAACCATCATTTGCACCTATGGGAGTGCACTCAAATCCCGGAACAATTCCACTTTTTTATGGCACTTCTCAAATGATCCCTGTGTCTTTTCCAAAGATGTGACGTTATTGGGAGAACCATTGAAAAGATGAGCCATCCAATGGACAAATTAACCCTGACGCATTGTCACTTTACACGTATCCACAACTTTTATCTTGTCTATTTTTACAGTTTTTAATCTTTATATTTGCTTTTAAGATCGATACACACTGTGTGTGCTCGCAGAAATCTGTGTTGTATGACTGCTTATCAGTACATTGTCCTGTCTGTATGTTGAGCCACGTCAAAGAAGATTTTCTGTTACGACAGACAATAAAGTTTTCTGAATCTGTATCTGAATCTCTACAGCAAAACGATTTCCATTCATTAAGCTTATTCCTTTCCAACCTATGAGAAAGTAGCTTTGTCCCCTAATACATTAGGTTTTTATATACCCCTTGCATCTTAATGTTTAGAGGGTGAAATAAAGGAAAGAGAACCAAAGAGAAGCCAGTATGTTTTATTTTAGTTTAGTTTATTATTATCACGTGTAAAATCTTTTTTGTTACGCACTATCCGGTCAGCAGAAAGACTGTAGATGATTACAACCAAGCTATCCAGGGTGTAGAGATACAGGATAAAGGGAATAACATTTAGTGTAAGATAAATTCCAGTAAATTCTGATTAAAAATAGTCAGAGGGTCTCCAATGAGGAAGAGGGTAGGGCAGGACCTCTCTCTAGTTGGTGATAGGATGGTTCAGTTGCCTGATAACGGCTGGGAAGAAACTGTCCCTGAATCTGGAGCTGTGCATTTTCACACTTCTGTCCTTCTTGTCTGATGGGAGAGGAGAGAACGGGGAGTGACCAGGGTGAGACTGGTCTTTGATTATGCTGGTGGCCTTGCCGACGAAGTGTGAAGGGTAGATAGAATCAATGGAAGGGAGGTTGGTTTGCGTGCTGAAATCTTGTCACTGCAGATTTAAGTTGCGAGATTGCCCAATACTTTAAAAAAGTAATTGAACTTTGATGGCCTGGTAGAAAATCGACAATATATTGATTGACAGTGTTAGAATGTCATTCATGATTCCCATTTTTTCTGATGCCTTACCAGCTGCCTTTGAGTGTAGAGAGTGGTCAGGGATGGAGATGAGCTGGGCTGGCATGACACCCGAAATGTCACCTATTCTTTTGCTCCAGAAATGCTGTTTAACTTGCAGTTAATCCAGCATTTTGTGTATATCTTTGGGATAAACCAGCATCTGCAGTTCCTTCCTGCACGTCAAATGCAAAATGTTCCGTTAAGAATCGTTTATGCAGTTCAGGCCCTTGAACAAATGGCCACCTGTGGGATTATGATCCTTTGAATATTCCTGCCTTTGGGAGATGTGGAATAAGTGGAAAATTGAAGATGAGGAAAGCTAGATTATGGGGTTTCCTGCTAGTATCTTAGACCTTGAAAACCAATTGAATACATTTGGTTCATGAAATGGTGAAAAGTCAAATTGGTTGGCAATTAATACTTGTTTACAAATTAAGATGATATTTAGTCATAGATTCATGCAGCAAGGAATCAGGTCCTTCTTCCCAACTCATTCATGCCAACCAAAATGTCCCATTTGAGCTAGTCCCATTTGCCCATGTTTTGCACATATGCCGCTAAACCTTTCCTATCCATGTACCAGCTCAAAAGTCATTTAGATGTTGTTATTGTACCTGCCCCAACAACTTCCTGTGGCAGTTTGCTCCATATACCCACTACCCTCTGTATGGAAATGTTGCCCCTCAGATACCAATTAAATGTTTTCCCTCTCATCTGAAATCCAGGCCCTGATTCCCCTAGCCTGGGTAAAATACTCTGTGCATTCATACTATCAATCCCCTCATGATTTAATACACCACTATACGATCACCCCTCAGCCTTTGTAATATGAGCCCTTTCACAAAATGCTATGTAAAATCTGGGTAAAAATGTAAACGGCTCTGGTTATTGACTGACTATTCTTACCTGAACGTCATTGCACTGTGTTCATATACTTAGAATCCTACACTTGCAACCATCTATATAACTAAAAGTCTCATCTTGACCACTTCCTGTCTGTGCTGTATATTGATTTTAGAAAAAATGCTGCCATATATTGCTATGAGTTTTGGCCAGCTTACTCACAGTCCTCCTCTGCTGAGGCAACCCTGAGGATTCTTCTGATCGATGAAAAATAAAAAAGTTATGAATGTTTTAAAAAATCTTGAGATCAGCTGATTGGTCCTCTCGCTTGTCAATCACCATGATGAAGGTAACGCCCCTTCCGGGGGTGGGGGGGGTGGGGCAGGACTATAAAACCCCGGATGCCTGATTGTGAATCAGTCACTCTGGAAGATCGCGAGGGAGAGGCCACAACTGTGATTCTGCTGTGAGTCAACTGAACTGTGAGTCTACTGAACGGTGAGTCTGCAATGTACTTGCAATAAATGATTTGTTAGCCCTTAATGAAAATAAAATGAGTTGTTTGGCCTGCCCTGTGCTTGAAACTGAAATGGCAATGGAAATGAAATGAAATGAAAATGAGATGAGTTGTTTGGCCTGCCCTGTGCTTGAAACTGAAATGGCAATGGAAATTAAATGAAATGAAAATGAGATGAGTTGTTTGACCTGCCCTGTGCTTGAAACTGAAATGGCAATGGAAATGAAATGAAAATTAGATGAGTTGTTTGGCCTGCCCTGTGCTTGAAACTGAAATGGCAATGAAAATGAAATTAAATAAGTTGTTTGGCCTGCCTGAAACCACTCATTTTGGTCCACAAGGCCCCTATTAGTCGCAAAACCTGTCCCTTTTGCCTCAAATGCCTGCATTAGCCCAGGAAGAGCAATTTAGCCCAAAAGGCCCATGCCAGGCCCGGAAAACTCAAGAAAAAGTGCCTTTCACTAAGAATCCAATCAGATTTTTTTTTGTCCCTTTTGTCCATCAGGCCTATATTAGCCCAGGAGGAGTCCCTTTGGCCCATCAGTAAGTATTCCCCCTGCAAGTATTACATCTCACCCCAAAAGTTTTCTCTCTCCCTGTGAGATCCAGGCCAGGATAGACTTTCCTCCTTCATTGCTGTGATCTGCAGAAATAGATGAAAAATGTCTAAAATTGATTCTCCCCCCTCTCCCCCTTCTCTCTTGCAGTCCCTCGCCTGTTTTGGGCAGAATTTCTGGCAGTTTCTGAGCTGCCAGCCCACCAGCCCTGAGTGTCTGAGCTGCCAGCCCACCAGCCCTGAGTGACTGAGCTGCCATTCCACCAGGCCTGAGTGACTGAGCTGCTAGCCTACCAAGCCTGAGTGACTGAGCTGCCAGCCTACCACGCCTGAGTGACTGAGCTGCCAGCCCACCACACCTGAGTGACTGAGCTGCCAGCCCACTAGGCCTGAGTGAATGAGCTGCTAGCCCACCAGGCCTGAGTGACTGAGCTGCCAGCCCACCAGGCCTGAGTGAATGAGCTGCCAGCCCACCAGGCCTGAGTGAATGAGCTGCTAGCCCACCAGGCCTGAGTGACTGAGCTGCCAGCCCACCAGGCCTGAGTGACTGAGTTGCCAGCCCACCAGGCCTGAGTGACTGAGCTGCCAGCCCACCAGGCCTGAGTGACTGAGCTGCCAGCCCACCAGGCCTGAGTGACTGAGCTGCCAGCCCACCAGGCCCTGAGTGACTGAGCTGCCAGCCCACCAGGCCTGAGTGACTGAGCTGCCAGCCCACTAGGCCTGAGTGACTGAGCCTAGTTGAGTTGGGGGACCAGCCCTCCCTTGTGAACATGGGTCCCTACTGATCTCACTTAGTCTAGTTATGGTTAAATTCATATTTGGCTATAACTTTTTTCGGGGCATAGGTGTCCACAGCTGATGGCTGAAAGGGTTCTTGTTTTAAAGGATGCCTTATCTTGCCTGGATTATCTCAGCTTGGGTCTAAGGGCTGGAACAGTGGCGCAGCAGTAGAGTTACTGCCTTACAGCGCCAGTGACCCTTGTTTGATCCTGACTACGTGTGCTCTCTGTACAGAGTTTGTACGTTCTCCTTGTGATCGCGTGCGTTTTCTCCGGGTGCTCGGGTTTCCTCCCACACTCCAAAGACGTACAGGTTAATTTAGCTTCGGTAAAAATTGTAAATTGGCCCTAGTCAGATAGTGCTCGTGGATTGCTGGTAGGCTGATGGGTCTATTTCTGTGCTGTATCTCTAAACTAAACTAAACATGCCTCTTTCAGTGAGTCAGAATTGTATGCCTCCAAAATGTTATGACTAAATAGGAATTTAATCTTCATGGTGAAGGTAGGTGGGATTCTATGTATCTAAACACAGTGTGTATACATTCAGGTAAAATAGTGAGTCAAGAACCAGACTGAAATTTATGAGCCCTGTACATTTTTAACCAGTTTGCACATAGCATTAAAGAGCCCCAATATTCACAAATAAAGGAATGTGAGTGTGTACATGGAAGCAATGCAATCAGGAAGAAAAATAGACAATTTCACGTTACATGCAAATATTTTCACTAATTCTTGCGGAATTGTGAACCATCTGTGCTAAACAAAGACAATACATCATTTTTTCTTCCATTTGTGTTTGCTGGACCCTTTAAACCTTGCCAAGTCCACTATGCCCTAAATCATTCTTCAATCATCATATAGTCCTTTGTTCATTATCTCTTTCTCTGGATAGCATCGCACATTAAAATTACCCCCGATGATACTTAAAACAGCAGCAGGAGCAATGAATGAACTCCCGGGAGGGTGAGTTGCCATTTAAATATCACGGCTTAAGGAACGAAGGTCTCTTACCTTCAGCTGTTGTTCACTCCCAACTCCCCCTGCTGTTGCTAAACCGTAACATCGTACTAAATTAGGATTCTCTTGCCACGAACGTCTGGCCGCAGATACATCATTTTCTGTGAAACCAGTAGTATCAAATTATGAGCATTAAATGACCAATTTAAACGCTCACCAAGATGTGGTCCATCGCCACCATGTGACGTTCTTCTGCATTTTACACAATGTAAGATTCAAGATCTCCAAGGAATGGAAAGAGAATTTTCAATTCGGAATTTTTATTGCGGCTCAAATTCAATTAGACAGCAATTTGTAAAATATGTTCAACCTCTAAATTTTGTAATTCGATCCTCTAAATAAGAAAATCCAAATAAAGACTGGAGGTTGAATCATGAACTGAATATAAAATGTATAAAAGTAATTAAATGCAGTGCTAGTAGCACCATACTTCTTATTTAACCAACAACTTTCAGGATATTGTCTGTTTATATACACAGTGCCTTCTCTATTTGTTAATTGAAAGGGACATCATATTAGGTATTTGCACCAAGAGTAAACATATAACCTTCATTGGGTGCAGCTGCCTCTACGATGAATGAATTAATGGAACTGTTCATTTTATTATGAAGACCCATATCAGAATCCTATCAAATAAACCCATGCTGATAGATTATGACCAGATGTTGGGGCATAAATTTAAACAAATTCACAGCAAAATATGCATACAAATTTAAAAACAAACTGGATGAAAGAGATTACATCACATTAAGCCTAGTGTTTAACAAACTGCAGAGGGCACAAGAAGTCGGCTATGAATTGGAGGTTTTTTTTTTATCAATGAACAAAGCAAATTTTCTGCCTTAAAAGACGTTTGCGTTCAACATCCTTTCTTGTGCAGCAGAGGCTACGGGCTAGGCAGAGTGTTATTAAACTGCAAAATCACATCAACCTGATTTATGGGCTCTGATCATGACTGGTGGGAACATTACTTTGCGTCACTATCTCAAGGTGACTGCTACCTTCAGCTACTGCAGGCACCGCACAGAACTCGATTTCCACGGAAATAACCAAAGCTTTATTGAGCAATTTGTTATAAATTCATGACTTTATTTGTGTTATTTTCCCTATATGCAGAGCAACAGCATGCTCCACACAAGATGGAATCAGCATGCAGTACTAGGCATTGCAAAGTGCTAGGTTTTTTTCCTTTGCTTGTGCCTCTTATGTCCTCTATTTCTCATTTGCCCTTTCATTGTGATGCTTGCAACCGATCCTCGCCGTTTCATTTTGTATCATTGTCCAATCTGGAAAATTTAGTGCCTAGTAAAATGGAGAATTCATCAGTGAGGAATAGCATCACCTTACTTAGTTTAGTGGGTAGGAAGGAACTGCAGATGCTGGTATATACTGAAGATAGACACAAAGTGCTGGAGTAACTCAGCATCTCTGGCAAGAAAGGATGGGTTTATTTCGAGTCGCGAACCTTCTTCAGACCCAAAGAGCTCAAAGAACCTCTTCAGTCTGAAGAAGGGTCCCATCATGAAACATTACCCATCCTCTTTCTCCAGAGATGCTGCCTGACCCGCTGAGTTACTCCAGCACTTTATGCCTATCTTACTTAGTTTTGGTTGGTAGTGTCACATGTACCAAGGTACAGTGAAAAGCTACTTACATGCCAGTGATGGGTTCAAGCAGAACAAGAGAGGGAGAAATCAAGTTAATGATCCCAAGGTAGAGTAACTCAGCAGGACAGGCAGCAACTCTGGTGAGAAGGAATGGGTGACGTTTTGGGTCGAGACCCTTCTTCAGACTCTCGTCGGAGAAAGGAGGGGAACTTCTCCTATGGAGAGGGCAGGTACAGGATACTGAGTTGGATGATCAGCCATGATCATATTGAATGGCGGTGCAGGCTCGAAGGGCCGAATGGCCTACTCCTGCTAATTTCTCTGTTTCTATGTTTCTTCAAAGTAGACCCCAAGGTTTATCCCAAGGTTTGAGCCCACACTAAGATTGGCTAAAACCTCACGTCCCCACAGATGGAAGGCCAAATACACCTTACTCCCTGGAGTCCCTCCATCATGTACAATCCACAAGTATGAAAGAAGACCTTGCACTTGCCCAGATGAGTGAAGTGCCTATTTTAAAACAAATGCACTGTAGTTATTTGCCTTGCCATTCTGACCACTCTCTCAAACCTGTATCCTCCATCTTCAGCATTGCTAGGTCTAAATTGGTAGCAGTGGCAGCTATGGCAGAGCTGCTGCCTCACACCGCCAAAGACCCAGGTTCGATCCTGACCACGGGTGCTGTCTGTGTAGAGTTTGTACATTCTACCTGTGACCGCATGGTTTTTCCCTGGGTGCTCTGGTTTTCTCTCACTTTTCAAAGACATGAAGGTTTCCAGATTAATTAGCTTCTTTAAATTGCCCCTAATGTGGAGGAAGTGAAAGTGGCATTACATGGAATTAGTGTACGGGTGATCGATGATTGGCATGGATTCCTGTTTCCGAAACTACAATAAGCAAAACTGGCAGCATGTGAATGTTGATTCCTCTAATTTCAAGTAACTCCTGCTTTATCTCCCCTCTCCTTTCCCTCCCTCCTCCCCCCATCCTAGCCATCCTACCGGTTCCACTGGTAACAACCATGTTATTACACCTTCCCCAGCCAACAATGGACCATCATGGGCTCCACCCTTCCTGGGATCATCTGTTGCCGGCCCCGATTTGTTTTGGCATTTCCTCCACTGGTTTATTTCTCCCTCCACCTCTCTACTTTCAGTCTGACCCAAAACATCACCTATACATTTTCTCCACAGATGCTGCCTGACCCGCTGAGTTACTCCAGCATTTTGCGTCTATCTTTGGTATAAACCAGCATGAGATGGAAAATAAATATTAATCTTGCCAGTGGCTCTAGGATCCTATAATTGAATTGAAAAAAATTGGGAGGCAGACATCATATAAATATGGACACAAAATCTTTTGAAAGTACAACGTGAAGCAGCATGACTGGGCTTAGAGAGAAGGAAGTGGGTTCTAGATAAATCACTGGGAATAGTTTCAGGAGAGCTTCATGCTTGTGTGACAACAAGAGGCTGGCGTGGAGGCTTAAACTGTAGAAGGCCTCTCCTTATTGTGGTGTACCAGATCTCATTCCGCCCCGGCGCAGTGGGCCTAATAATAAAACCACAACTGCCAATGCTATCTAAACCTCATCTAGATATTAGAGAAGGAGTCCGCAGGCTGATAGTGCAGCTCTATACGACTTTGGTTAGGCTGCATTTGGAGTATTGCCTGCAGTTCTGGTCACCCCATTACAGGAAAGATGTGGAGGCTTTGGAGTGGCTGGTGAAGAAGAGGTTTACTAGAATGCCATCTGGATTAGAGGGTTTCTGCTACAGGGAGAGTTTGGACAGACTTGGATTGTTTTCCCTGGCATGGCATGGCAGCAGCTCTACAGCTGAGCCGATGCCGCAAGAAGCTGAGGTTGTTCTCCTCAGCGAAAATAAGGTTGAGATACGATGTGATACATGGGCGCAAGATTGCGTCTGCTTTAGACTGAGTAGGTGGAAGGAAACTGCTTTATTTGTCAGGAAACAGATACAAAGCGATGGGCAAAAGATACGTGTGTGTGTGCAAGGAATGAGAAGGAAGGCATTTTCAGAGAGAGAGCGCGATTTTAATCTGGAGCTAATCTGTTAGCGTTGTTGAAACAGAATTGGTTGGATGGTGACTGAAGGAAAAATAATTTGCAGGGCTGTGGGGAAGTAGCAAGCCAATGAGTCTGCATAGATTGCTCTGCAGGGAACCAGTATGGACTCAATGAGCCAAATGGCCACCTCCTGCTCTGTAGCAATTTTATGATTCCATGAAACCTGCAGGTCTGAGTAAGATCTCAGCAGCAGAGCCTCGCAACTGATGCTAACTGACCAGCTGCTCAGTTTCTGCCTGGCAAATGAATTGCTCATTCGAGACAGCACAGTGGTAGAGTTCCTGCCTAACAGCGCCAGAGATTCACCTTCTGAATCTCTCTCCATAAAACTCTTTGCTCAGGTACTTCTCGTCCCTGTCTTCCCCCCACCCCCTCTAAGCCTCCTAAAACCTATATTTTCTATGCTTCTAAGCCTTGACTATTCCATGGTTTAGTCTAGTTTATTATTGTCCCATGTATCAAGGTACAGCGAAACGCTGTGTAGGAAGGGGCTCCCTGAAGTGTTCCGACCTAAAACATCACCTATTCCAGAGATGCTGCCTGACTCGTTGATTTACTCCAGCAGTTTGTTCCTATCTGCAGTAAAAAAGCTTTTGTTTTTGTGCTATCCAGTCCAAGAAATGACTGGACATGATTACATCTAGCCATCCACAGTCCACAGATAAAGCAAAAAGGGTCCATCATTTAGTGCAAGATTAAAGATAGTTCAAAGGGGCAGAACGGTGGTGCGCAGTTGAGTTGCTGCCTTACAGTGCAGAGACGCGGGTTCGATCCTGACTTCGGATGTTGTCTGTACGAAGTTTGTACATTCTCCCTGTGACCACGCGGTTTTCTTGGGAACTTTGGTTTCCTCCCACACTCCACAAACATACATGTTTGTAGGTTAATTGGCTTTGGTTAAAAGTGTAACTTGTCCCTAGTGTGTAGTATAGTGCTGGTGTACAGGGTGATCAATGGTCAGCACAGGCTCGGTGGGACGATGGACCTGTGTCCGTGCTGTATCTCCCAAGGCTAAAGTCTAAAGATGGGTTAAAAACATTCTGTAAGTCTTGCGTCAAATCTTTCTCCCACCTTTCCTGAAGGTGCTGATGTTTACTGCAGTATTGATCCACTGATTCTCAGGCTTCTGGCTTCATGCCCAACATTCATGTCTCAGCTTAGTGAGAGATTTAGCAGCATAATCTATTGTGGGAGACGCAAGACAGGAGCCCAGCTTCCATCCAACATTTCACATGCGTGCATTATCCAGCTGCTGTCATGGGATAATGACAAACATGCGAGAAATGTGGTTGCTTTTCTTCTGTCCCTGAACACAGCTCTGAAGCAAATGACATCCAAAGTGTACTGGCAGTAAAGTGCAGACATGGACAGACAATTCTGCAGCAAACAGTCAGTATTGTTTAGAAACAAAGAACTGCAGATGCCGGATTACACAAAAGGACACAAAATGCTGGAGTAACTTAGTGAGCCATGCAGCATCTTTGAAGAACATAAATAGTGACGCTTTGGGTTGGGACCCTTCTTCAGACCAAGTTAGGTCCTGAAACGAAGCGTCACCTATCCATGTTATCCAGAGATAATGCCTGACCTACAGATTTACTCCAGTGTCCATTCAGCACTGTTTTCTATTACAAATGTCTTAACACATTTGGACAGGGACATAGATAAGAAAAGAGGGATAAGGGCCAAACACAGGCAGGTGAGGCTGGTGTAGCTGGCGCATCTTGTTTGCCATGGGCAAGTTGGGCCAAATAGCCTATTATCATGCTGTATGACTCTAAATGTTACAGAGTGCTGGATTCAGTGGATCAGGCAGCAACTCTGGAGAACATAGGTAGGCAACTGTTATTCCGCCTGGGGACCTTGCGTCCGGATGGCATTAACATTGAATTCTCCCAATTTTGCTAGACCTTGCTGTCTCCTCCCCTTCCTTAACCCTCTAGCTGTCTCCTCCCACCCTCCCATCCGCCCGCCCTCGGGCTCCTCCTCCTCCCCCTTTTCCTTCCTTTCTCCCCCCCCCCCCCCCCCCATCAGTCAGTGAAGAAGGAATTTTGGCCCGAAACGTCGCCTATTTCCTTCGCTCCATAGATGCTGCTGCACCCGCTGAGTTTCTCCAGCAATTTTGTGTACCTTCGATCTTCCAGCATCTGCAGTTCCTTCTTGAACACATTTCTGTCGGGACCCTTCATTGGACTGATTGTGGTGGGGAAGTAGGTAGGGGGGAAAGCTGGAAGAGTAGGACAAAGCCTGGAGAGTTATAAGTGGATACAGGTGAGGGAGGTGTTAAACAGATGGCTGGACAAAGGCCAGAGATGAAAAGCCAAAAGGTGTGTGAGATAGCCGAAGAAGGAATATAGGTGGAAGGGGAGGGAAGGTGGAAAATGGCTGTGCATCCTGGTGGGACATAGGGAGGAGGGGAAGGGGGAGAAGAGAAGGGGTTGCTTGAGGTTAGTTACCTCAAATTGGAGAATTTAATGTTCATACCATCGGGTTGTAAGCTATGCAAGTGGAATATGAGGTACTGTTCCTCCTGTTATCGTGTGGCTGTTCTCTCGCAATGGAGGAAGCCCTGGACAGAAAGGTCAGCATGGGAATGAGAAGGGGTGTTAAAGTGGTTCGAAAACAGTAGATCCAGTAAATCTTGGCAGTGAATGGCGCTCAGAGAGCTCAAGTGTTCAGCGAAACAGTCACTGAGTTTATGTCGAATTTTCCATTACACTTGGTGATGTACATTACTTATGAAGCACCAAATTGCCAGCCACACTCAGAGAGGTGATAACTGAGTGAGAGTCATAGAGCAGGGTAACAGAGTAGGCTCGAGAAGCAACTGTGGCACATTTTGTATATGGTGCGTCTGATGTCACTGTGGCCCAGCGATGGAGGAACTGAATGCGTAGGCTGATAGATAGGATGCCATCTTGTCCATGCCGACAGAGATGCCCATTACGCTAGGCCCATTGATCTGTGTTTGACCCAGAGAGCTGAAAATATTACCATTATAGGTGTTAATGCTTAAGCTACAGTCAAAGTAAAATGTTAGAATGGAGAGCAGGGAGTCTTCATTTTGTTTCAATGTCATACCATTTGCTTCAATTTTTTGGGATGTGGATATCATTTGCAAGGCCAGTGTTCATTGCCCGTCCCTAGCTATCTTTGAAAAGGTGGTGGTGAATACTGCACAACCTTTACTGCTGAGACTCACTCAGCACCATTAACTAGGGACTATGATTTGGACCCGACAACAGTGAAGGACTGGAAGGAGACCTGCAAGTGGTTGTATTCTCCTCATCCATCTTTGCACTGGAGGTTTAGAGATTATTGTGTGTGTGGCTGAGTTACTCCAGTTATTCTCCAGCCCAATCAGGCAGCATCTCTGGAGGAAAAGGATGAGTAACGTTTTGGGCTCGGACCTTTCTTCAGACTGAAAGTAGAGGGGAGGGAACTGAAGGTAAGAAAAGGCCAGAACAAAGCAGGACCGTCAACAGATGACCAAGGAAGGATGGAGCCCATAATGGCCCATTGTTGATTTGGGAAGAGGTGATAATGAAGGGAGACATGGATGCAAACAGTGGAACAAATAGGATGACTCGGGGAGGGGAGTGGGAGGGAATCCCGGGGTTACTTAAAATTAGAGAAATCAATGTTCATACGAGACAATAGGCAATAGGTGCAGGAGTAGGCCTTTCGGCCCTTCGAGCCAGCACCGCCATTCATTGTGATCATGTCTGATCATCCACACTCAGTACCCCGTTCCTGCCTTCTCCCCATATCCCCGGACTCCACTATCTTTAAGAGCTCTATCTAACTCTCTCCTGAAAGCATCCAGAGAATTGGCCTGCACTGCCCCGAGGCAGAGAATTCCACAGACTATTCTCTTAGGAAAAGCTCATCATCTAACTCTACCCTCTTAAACTGTGGCCCCTGGTTCTGGAAGCACATCAGGAAAAATTGAGCGTGTGCACTGCCTTATATGTTTGAGGCAGATCCTTCTAAAATTCCACAGATCTATCAACATGACATTCTCTGTATGACCTCGTGAACCTACGTTGCACTCCCTCATCAGTTCTAAATGGCAAATTTGGAAACCAACCACCACTCTTGTGTGGTCCCCTGGCCCTGGACAACCCCCAACATCAGGAACCTCTAGTTTCCTGCGTCAATGCCATTCGCTTTCCACTGCCCCTACCTAATGCTCACTCCCACTGATCCCCCAACTCAGATCCAAGTCACCCTTTTTCTCATAGCATCCTTCTCACAGTTCATACTACCACCCAGCTTTGTGTCATCTGCAAATTTGCTAATGTTACTTTTAATCCCTTCATCTATATCATTAATGTATATTGTAAATAGCTGCGGTCCCAGCACCGAACCTTGCTGTACCCCACTAGTCACTGTCTGCCTTTCTGGAAGGGACACGTGTACCCCACTAGTCACTGTCTGCCTTTCTGGAAGGGACACGTTAATCCCTACACTTTGCTTCCTGTCTGCCAACCAATTTTCTATCCATGTCAGTACCCGACCCCCAATACCATGTGCTTTAATTTTGCCCACTAATCTCCTATGTGGGACCTTATCAAATGAATTCTGAAAGTCCAGGTACACTACATCCACTGACTCTCCCTTGTCCATTTCCTAGTTACATCCTCAAAAAATTCCAGAAGATTAGTCAAGCATGATTTCCCCTTCGTAAATCCATGCTGACTCGGAATGATCCTGTTACTGTGCTGCTATTTCATCTTTTGTAATTGTCCAGTATCTTCCCCACCACTATATCAGGCTAACTGGTCTATAATTCCCTATTTTCACTCTCCCGCCTTTCTGAAAAAGTGGGATAACATTAGCTACCCTCCAATCCTCAGGAACTGATCCTGAATCTATAGAACATTGGAAAATGATCACCAATGCGTCCACAATTTCTGGAGCCACTTCTTTAAGTACCCTGGGATGCAGACCATCAGGCCCTGGGGATTTATCAGCCTTCAGTCCCATCAGTTTACCCAACACCATTTCCTGCCTAATGTGAATTTCCTTCAGTTGCTTCCGTCACCCTAGATCCTCTGGACACTAGTACATCAGGGAGATTGCTTGCGTCTTCCTTAGTGAAGACGGATCCAAAGTACCTGTTTCTGCCATTCCCTTGTTCCCCATAATAAATTCACCTTTTTCAGTCTTCAAGGGTCCAACTTTGGTCTTAACTTTTTTTTCCTCTTCACATACCTAAAGAAGTTTTCACTATCCTCCTTTATATTCTTGGCTAGCTTACCTTTGTACCTCATCTTTTCTCCCCGCATTCCCTTTTTGGTTATCTTCTGTTGCTCTTTAAAAGTTTCCCAATCCTCTTGCTTCCCGCTCATCTTTGCTATGTTATACATCTCCTCTTTTATTTTCATACTGTCCTTGAATTCCCTTGTCAGCCATGGTCGCCCCTTTCTCCCTTTGGAATCTTTCTTCCTCTTTGGAATGAACTGATCCTGCACCTTCTGTATTATTTCCAGAAATACCTGCCATTGTTGTTCCACTGTCATCCCTGCCAGGGTATCTTTCTAGTCAACTTTGGCCAGCTACTCCCTCGTGGCTTTACGACATGCCAATTTTAAGTCTTGATTCAACTTGCACCCTATATCCAGGCTACTGTTTGGGGGCCTGTAGATAACTCCCATTATGGTATTTTTACCCTTACAATTCCTCAGTTCTATCCATACTGACTCTACATCCCCCTCATTCTATGTCACCCCTCGCAGGGGACTCAATTTCATTCCTCACGAACAGCGCTACCCCACCCCTTCTGCACACCTGTCTGTCTTTTCGATAGTACGTATACCCTTGAATATTCAGTTCCCAGGGCTGTAAGCTGCCCAAGTAAGATATGAGGTGCTGTTCCTCCAATTTGCCTCACTCTGACAGCGGAGGAGACACAATACAAAATGGGAAGGGGAGTTAAAATGTTTAGCAACCAGGTGATCGTGTAGGCCAAGGTGGGGCATGTAGAGGGGGCATGTTGTTCGGCATGGGCAAGTTGGGCAGAAGGACCTGTTTCCACACTCTTTAACTCTATGTGGTACAGTGGTAAATTTGTTTTGATAACACACCTGTGAAGTGCCTCGAGATATGTGAAAGGTGCCGTGTAATTAGGAGCTGTTGGTGGTTCCTACTCAAATAATGAGGTTCTTACTCAAGCTTACTGTACATTCATGTTCATTTGACCATATTACGTTACACATGATGCAGAAAGCAGAGCAGGAATTGGTCAGAGAATCAAAGCTGAGGGTTATCAGAGTTATTCCACAAGACAGCCACCTTACCCGCAACAGGATTCCCCAATGTATGGGGAATTATTGTGAATTGTGAATATAATATTCCAGTGATAGAAATAATTGTAAATCACTGCTTCACCTGGTCAATAGTTAGGGAAGAGGTTTAGGGTGGCACAATGGCGCAGCGTTAGAGTTGCTACCTCACAGCACCAGATACGCAGGTTCGATACTAACTAAGGGTGCTGACTGCACGGAGTATGTATGTTCTCACTGTGACCACGTGGGTTTTCTCCGGGTTCTCCAGTTTCCTCCCACACTCCAAACACATACAGTTTATAGATTAATTGGCTAGAGTAAATTGCCCCTCGTAGGACAGTGTAGGATAGTGCTAGTGTATGGGGTAATCACTGGTCGGCATGGACTCAGTGGATCGAAGGCCCTGTTTCCATGCTGTATCTCTAAAGTGTAAAGGCAAGATGATATTTGTTGTATCATCTGACCTTCCCAAAGGAAAGGCAGGTGGGTGAGGGAGAGGTGTAATTTAAAGAGTAGATTGGAATGGAGAGGGGTTAGTATTTTATTGGGAAACATTATTATTGGAAAAGAAAGAGGCCAATCCATCAAATGTGGAGGAGAGTTCTTTCCAAGCAGAAGAGCGCAGATTGAAACAAATAAGTGGGAACACTTAATATTTGACCAATGTTTATGGACCCTGTCATCACAAGGGGAAGATGCCATTGGCTCAGGAAGATATAGTCATAGAGTGATACGGTGTGGAAACAGGTCCAGTCTTTTATTGTAAAGCCGCATCTGTAGTTCCTTATTTCTACTCAAAGCCGAGTCAACTGAGTCCCCAGAATGGAGTTTGAAAAGCAAAGGAAGTGAACAAGAAGTCTCTTTATCATCGGAAAGAAACCTGTGATCTAATTGTCATTGACTTTCAGATATAGAGCAGAAATCATACAACATTGTTGGAAGGATAAAACCAGCAATGGGCTCATGTATTTATAAAATGTTTGTCTGAGAGGGAACACATTATGACGGGTTTTGTATCAGATATTCGACATTGTGATTTTTCGCTCCCTGCATTTAGATAGTGTGGATGGAATATTCTTATTTTTCTCGGAAGAGGAGTCTGTTCAAAACGTTGCAAAATGAAAATGATTGGCATTCATCCTGGAACATGTGAAGGTTCTGATAACAAGTTGCAATCAATGCTGCTATTTCTTTCTCCTTCAGGTATTGATTGTCCTTCTGTGCATTTCCCATGTTATATTTTCTGCACCTTTTTGAGAAAAGCATTGTCACCTGAAGCCTGTATACAGTGTGTATACATCAAGAGAAATAATGCATTTTAATTTCTTATTAAACAAAACTGACCTGGTTTTAATAAAACAGGAGAAGAATTACGTCTATTAAAATTTTAAAGATAATATTAATAGAGTACGGAGCATAAATGTAAAGCAATAATATAAAAAATAAGATTCACAAAGAATATTTCATAGTTTCATTATTAGTTACCTGAGCCCATTTCTGATCCCTGGCCTGGGATATAAAATTGGTGTTCCAACCTCACAATAGCCAATACACAAATCATTCAATGTTTTTATGGGTGAATTTGATATAAACAGCCAGACTACAGTAATGGCGGGCACCAGTCTTCTTGCATTGGAGGCAGCAGAAGTCTGCAGCAGGGTGATGCCATCTGGTTCGATTTACGTAGGTGCCCACCCTAAAAAGGATGCATGCTCCGGGCCAAGCAGGCACCATTCATTGTAGTTTGTGCAGAGAGACACAAAATGCTGGAGTAACTCAGCAGGTCAGGCAGCATCTCTGGATCTCAGCATCTAAACCAGCATCTGCAGTTCCTTCCTAGACATTGTACTATTTGTGAGGTGCGGCTATTTATCTATTGCTAACCTGACCTATCTCGGTGGCAATTTTTCTACCTCCAAAGGTGCCATGCAGCTTTCACTGCATGTTGGCAGATAGGATGAGGAATGGCCACTCTGTATCATCTACATAGGTTTACTACATTGGGGGGATTCTACACAGTGTCAGTACTTGATGATGAATGAATTAATGAATGTGTGAATGTATGAATTGAATGAATTAATGAATGAATGCATGAATTAATGTTTATTGGCCAAGTATGTACACATACAAGGAATTTGCCTTGGTGCTCCACCTGCAAGTAACAACACAACATACAGTAACAATTAAGAATGACACATAAAACATTAAACATTATTAATAAAACATTACAGTTTAAACATGTAAAAAATAAAATACCAGAGCAAAATGAGGCTGCAGACTTTTGGTTATTGAGTAGAGCTACTACTCGTGGAAAATAGCTGTTTTTATGTCTGGCTGTGGCAGCTTTGACAGTCCGGAGTCGCCTTCCAGAGGGAAGTGCTTTGAAGAGTTTATGGCCAGGATGAGAGGAATCAGTGATGATCTTACCCGCTCTCTTCCTGGCCCTTGCAGTGTACAGTTTGTCAATGGGGTGAAAGGTGCTGCCAATAACCTTGTCTGCTGATCGGACGATTCGCTGCAGCCTCCAGATGTCGTGCCCGGTGGCTGAGCCAAACCAGACCATGATGGAGAAGGTGAGGACAGACTCTACGATGGCCGTTTAGAATTGGACCATCATTGCCTGTGGCAGATTGTGTTTCCTCAGCTGCCACAGGAAGTACATCCTCTGTTGGGCCTTTTTGACTGGAGACGATGGTGGCCCCCATTTCAGGTCCTTGGAGATAATGGTTCCCAGGAACTTAAAATACTCCACAGATGTGACTGCGGTGTTATAGACAATAGACAATAGGTGCAGGAAAAGGCTATTTGTCCCTTCGAGCCAGCACAGCGGTTGCCACGAGCCAGCACACGTTGTTGGCGGTGAGTGGGGGGAGGGGAGGGCGAGCTCTCCTAAAGTCTACTATCAATTCCACTGTCTTAAGAGCATTGAGCTCTAGGTTGTTACGAAGGCACCTGGACGGCAGCTATGTCACTTCCTGTCTGTAGGCAGATTCCTCCCCATCCTGGATCAGTCCAATCAGGGTTGTGTCATCTGCAAACTTGAGAAGTTTGACAGAGGAGTCTGTGGAGGTGCAGTCATTGGTGTAGAGAGAATAGAGGAGAGGGGAGAGTAAGCAGCCTTGCAGTGCTCCAATGCTGACGGTCTGCGGTTCCAAGATGTGCTTTCCCAGCCTCACATGCTGCTTCCTGTCTGTCAGGAAGTTGTTGATCCACTGACAGAGGGGTTCAGGCACAGTCAACTTGGAGAGTTTGGAGTGTAGTAGCTCTGGCACAATGGTGTTGAATGCGGAGCTAAAATCAACAAACAAAATCCTCGCAAAGGTCCCCTGGTGGTCTAGGTGCTGGAGGATAAAACGCAGTCAACCTAGGCCTGCATTATCTGCCAATCTATTGGCCTGGTATGCAAACTGCAGAGGGTCCAGGGTTCATGATATTTTTCAGCTTGGTCAGCACAAACCTTTCAAGGGTTTTCATGACTGCAGAGATCAGTGTTGCAGGCCTGTAGTCATTAAGACCAGTAATCCTTGTCTTTGTGTCTACTGGGACAATGGTGGAGACTTTGAAGCAGGCAGGGACAGTACAGGTTTGCAGGGATTGGTTGAAAATGACTGTATAGACTGGTGCCAGTTGTTCGGCACAGACAGGGGCGGAAAACCCGGGAGGGCCAGAGGGGACACGTCCCCCCCATGTTTTGAAAGGTGGGGGACATCCCCCCCTCCCAAGTTTTTGTGAACACAATTTTAAAATCTCCGCTTTCCGCAAGGCAGTGGGGGTGGGACTGAGGATAGAGCGCGGTGATTGGAGGAGGGAGATGTGGCACAGACCTGCACCTCATCTGCAGGCAGGATCGATCCCGGCCGGATCTCCGGTGCTGTCCCGAGTGCCCCCCCCCCCACGGGTGGCCCGAGAGGTTGGGAGTCAGACACGAGCTGTACCCCCAGGCCCACAGCCAGCGCAGAGAAGCAACGCTAAACCCAGCTCAACTCCGCCTGTCCCGCCAGGTTAACCTCCCTGGGCTTGCGGGAAATATGGCCAGCGCGGAGAAGCAGCGCTGGTGTCCCGTCAGTCCAGACAGGGCTGTAGTTAACCCTGTGAGACAGGCAGAGTTGAGATTGAGCCCAAAGATCCTAGAGTAGCTCCTCTAGTTTCTTTGATTGAGCCTCCGAAGCCTCGCGCGCGTGTGTGTGATTGCGCGCATGCGCGCGCAGCCCCCAAAAAATTCTGTCCCCCATCCCCTCCATGTTTTGATAGTGCGTTCTGCTCTTGGGCACAGAGCTTGAGGGTAGGGGGAAATATTGTCCAGTCCTGGAGATTTCCGGCTTTTCTGTCTTCTGGATACAAAAGTACTTTGAGTAAAGGAAGAGTGTAACGTTAGCCTTTCACAAGTTATAGGAGTAGAATTAGGCCATTTGGCCCATCTAGTCTACTCCACTGTTCAATCATGGCTGATCTCTGTCTCCTAATCCCATTTTCCTGCCTTCTCCCCATAACCCTTGACACCCAATCTGATCAAGAATTTGTCTATCTCAGCCTTAAAAATACCCACTGACTTGGCCTCCGCAGCCCTCTGTGGCAATGAGATCCACAGATTAACTACCCTGTGACTAAAGACGTTCCTCCACACCTTCTTTCTGAAAGAGCGCCCTTTATTTCAAAGGCTATGACCTCTGGCCCTAGACTCTCCCACCAGTGGAAACATCCTTTCCACATCCACTCTAACTATGTCTTTCATTATTCTGTAAATTTCATTGAGGTCTCCCCTCAACCTTCTAGACTCCAGTGAGTAGAGGCTCAGTGCTGTCAAACACTCATCATATGCTAACCCACTCATTCCTGGAATCATTCTTGTAAAATAGGTTTCCTGCTGTTAAGGGGTATTAGAAGGAATTCCTTTAGGTTTGAGATTAGTAAGGGTGGTATTTTTAAAGCAGAGATTGACAGGTTTGAGATTAGTAAGGGTGTCAGGGGTTATGGGAAGAAGGCAAGAGAATAGGTTGAGAGGGAAAGAAAGATCAGCCAGTAGACTCGATGGGCCCAATGGCATAATTCTGCTCCTATGAACGTATGAAGGGCTATGAATATAATTGAGCATTATTGTGTTATTTGTAGTTGTAGAGTTATGCAGCACAGCAAAAGTCCCTTCAGCCAAACTCATCCAATCTGACTGAGTTGCCTACCTAGGCTAGATCCATTGGCCCATATCCATCTAAATCTTTTCTATTCATGTGTCTGTTCAATTTTTTTTTTTAACATTGCAAGAGAGAAATAGATTCCACATTTTTGTTGCCAGAAAACAGACGGATATTGATCCGCTTTGTGGCTTTAAACCATGTAAACAATGCCTGAGACTTGACAGCATTGTGTATCTCATCATCGTAATGTACTACACTCTGGCAACTGAGATGAAGTAAATGCCAGCAATAAGGAAGAATTGAGAAGGCTTTGGTCAGCAATCAGGAAACATAGAAACATAGAAAATAGGTGCAGGAGTAGGCCATTCGGCCCATCGAGCCAGCACCGCCATTCAATATGATCATGGCTGATCATCCAACTCAGTATCCTGTACCTGCCCTCTCTCAAGATACAAGATACAAGATAAATTTAATTGTCACATGTGCCAGATGGCACAGTGAAATGAATTCCCATACAGCCATACAATAAAAATAAACAGGACTCAACACACTATAGAATTCAACACAAAACATCCTCACACAGCAGAACCAAAGTTTCCCACTGTGTGGGAAGGCACCAAAGTCGGTCTTCTTCCTCCACTGTTCCCCGTGGTCAGGGTCAGGGTCGCCCCAAGCCCCCTGATCCCTTTAGCCACAAGGGTCTCCATACCCCCTGATCCCTTTAGCTACAAGGGCCACATCTAACTCCCTCTTAAATATAGCCAATGAACTGGCCTCAACTACCTTCTGGGGCATGGAATTCCAGAGATTCACCACTCTGTGTGAAAAATGTTTTTCTCATCTCAGTCCTAAAGGATTTCCCCTTTATCCTTAAACTGTGACCCCTTGTCCTGGACTTCCCCAACATCGGGAACAATCTTCCTGCATCTAGCCTGTCCAACCCCTTAAGAGTTTTGTAAGTTTCTATAAGATCCCCGTCAATCTTCTAAATTCTAGCGAGTACAAGCCAAGTATATCCAGTCTTTCTTCATATGAAAGTCCTGATATCCCAGGAATCAGTCTGGTGAACCTTCTCTGTACTCCCTCTATGGCAAGAATGTATTTCCTCAGATTAGGAAAGCTCTGGGATAATGTAGAAACAAGGTACTGCAAATCCTGGTTTACACAAAAAAGACACAAAATGCTGGAATAACTCAGCGGGTCAGTCAGCATCTGTGAAATACATGGATAGGTGACTCATCGGGTCGGGATGTTTCTTCAGACTGAAGAAGGGTTCCGACCCAAAGCGTCACCTACCCAGAGGCAGCGCAGTGGCACAGCGGTAGAGTTTCTCCTTGACAATGCCAGGGCCATTGGTGAATTGGTGCAGCTGATAAAGCTGCTGCCTCTCAGGGTCAGAAACCTGACCTTGGGTGTTGTCCGAGCGGAGTTTGCCCGTTCTCCCTGTGACCACGTGAGTTTCTTCTGGGTGCTCCAGTTTTTCTCCCACATCCCAAAGTCCTGAGGTTGTAAAATGTTCCGAGTGTGTCCGGAGTGGAATAACATAGAACTAGTGTGAATGGGTGATCAATGGTCGGCGTGGACTGAAGGACCTGTTTCCATGCTGTATCTCTAAACTAAACAGTGATAAGAGTACTTGCAATGAGACAGAGCTCCCTTTAATATTCTGCCTTATAAAAAGCCTTTAATTACATTTTACTGACTTTGATAAGTCATTTCAGTGATTCATAATAAATGCAAGAGCTATCAGCACTGGTAATCAAAATGACACAAAATAATTTTATTGCTTGCTCAATTCAACTCAATGATAAACAAAAATTAGGAAGAACTTAAAGAAAATGAAAACTGCTTACACGGTTCAAAGGTAAAGCATGGTAATAATTTCTTTCACAGATTGTTTTCTTTAAAGCTGTGTAGAAGAGACAAAGCTCGCATTGATTTTCTCGGTAGCTCAGCCACTTTCAAACAGTTTTATTTTCAGACACACTCAAGGAATAAATCAGTATATTTGTCATGCTGCCTTTTGTTTATGTACCACTGACGGCGATGGACATTCTGGAAGCTAAATCTCCATGCGACAAGAAACCATTCTAACTGGATTTCACAGCACCACAACTGCAATTTCAGTGACTCCTGAGGCCAAGTACTCAAAAAAATTACTGAGAAAAAATAGTGCAAAGACAACAATTTGTTTTCTTTTTCGAACTCTGTTGTTGGTGTGCTGATCTGAATGCCCTGAATTGGCAGGATGACATTCAAGCCTATCATTCTCTCACTAGCCTGTCAGCGGCTACATGCGTTAACAATGGGACTATATAGTTTAGAGATACAGCGTGGAAACAGCCCATCGAGTCCACGCCGACCAGCCATCACCCGTGCACTAGTTTCGACTTTTAGACTTCAGACTGTGGAGGCACAGCATGGAAACAAGCCCTTCAGCCACTGGGTCCATGCCGAACAGCTATCTCCCATACACCAGTACTAGTGGACATACAAGGGGCGATTTACACTTTACAGAAACCAATTAACCTACAAACCTGTATGTCTTCAGAATATGGGAGGCAATCAGAGCACCCGGAGAAAGCCCGTACGGTCACAGGGAGAAGTAAACTCCGTACAGGCAGCACGTGTGGCAATGTGGCACATTATCAAATGCTTTATGAAAATCCATAGTTGCTACATCCATAGATCCCCCTTCATCCCTCAATGAAGAACTGTAGTCATTTTGGCAAATATGATTTACCTTTCACAAAAGCTTGTTGACCTGGTTTGATTGGCAGCCAGTGGTGCAATGGTAGAATTGCTGCCTTACAGCACCAGAGACCCTGAATATGGTGCTGTCTGTACGGAGTTTGCACGTTCTCCCCTGCAACCACATGGGTTTTCTCTAAGTGCTCCGGTTTCCTCCAAACTCCAAAGACGTGCAGGTTTGTAGGTTAATTGGCTTTGGTAAAAAAAAATTAAAATTTTCCTAGGTTGTAGGATAGTGCCAGTGTATGGGGTGATCGCTGGTCGGCATGGACTTGGAGGGCCGAAGGACCTTTTCTGAGCTGTATTTCTAAAGTTAAAAGTCTAAAATTCTAAAGATTGCATTTATGCTTCTCCATGTGATTGGCTATTTTTTTCTAATATCTTGAGAAGACACTTTACTGAAATCTCTCCCACTTTTCTTCCTAAGCCCCTTCATCCCCAAACACAGTTGGAAGAAATGTGCTTATTTGATGTCTTGACTGTAGTTGGCATGATTTGTTCGCTGAACAACATGCAGTATGTGGAAGGAGAACAAAATAGATGGATAAGGATCATAATTACTCGTCATATCCCAGAGATAAGCCCCCAAAACTTGTCAATCAAATGCAATCTATTTAATTGTAGACATCTGTAAAACAATAATAAAAAATGTGCAGCGTACACCGATTCGGCAATTCAATAAAGCACTTCTTGGAAGGCAGGCAATTTTTTTTCACCGTAATTTGTTTCTACAGATGAAATTACTTCAGTAGCAACAGTACAATTTGTGAATTATTCCTAAGGTATTATCAAGGAAATGAAATAGAAAGGTTCAGCCTCGAACAAAGCAACCACTATTGAAAATGCTTAAAAATATATATGAATTGAGCTTTATTTTCAGTCTTTAAAGGATATTTATTTTGGGCAGAGAAGAAAAAAATCAGTAGGAAGCAGAAGGATTCATCATATTTTGCAGTATCCTGAGCTATGCATTAGCATACTGATTCATGTCTTTGGTGGTCCAGCAGTCAGCTTTGAGCTCCCAGGAGGACTGGCATCTATTCAGCATTCAAGGGAGAATTGATTCTGCTTGAATCCACAAAGTCACGTGACTGACTATAATAAGCTTCTGTAACTAACAGCTGCTGGTGGCAGTATTGGGTGGAAACATTTAGTCTAACACAAAATACCTAGCCTGCACCAGCCTCCAAGTCTCTCCCCAGAGCTTTCAAAGATGCAATGAATATTAAAAATAATTTAGCATATCTAGCACACCAATCGGGCTCTCCTCATGTCCTCTCTAGAGCATTGTCTCTTCTTTTCCTCCCTTGCCCTTACTTAGCAGCATCGTACACCTACCCCACACCACCACCACCATCGCCTCTGGCTGGATAATCTAGTCCGACTGTAAAAACAACTTGGTGTATGATGCACAATTCTCCATGATGAGAATACGCGGTATACAAACAGTAAAATTAATCAGGGGGACAGAGACAGGAGGACTATTCCAGGGGTGGACTGCAATATATCAGCGAGACCAAGTGCAGACTGTTCCACTGAACACCTTTGTTCAGTCCGCCAGGGCCTACATGATCTCTCAGTTGCCAAACAATTTAACTCCCCCTCCCATACTGGCCTATCTGTCCTGGGCCTCCTCCAATGTCAGAATGAGGCCCAACGCAAATTGGAGGAACGGCACCTCATATTTTGCTTTGGCAGCTGACACCCCAGCAGTATGAATATTGCTTTCTCTAACTTCAAGTAACCTTTGCTTTCCCTCTCTCTCCATCCCTCCCCCACCCTAGTTCTCCTACTAGTTTTACTGTACTCCTGATTAATTTTCATATTTGTATACCTCGTTGTCACCTTCTCCTCAGCCAATAACAAACCAATATATATTTACTTAATCATCGTCTGTTTTGATCTGTCCTTTTCACACCTTACGTGGTCTTTGAACCCTTCCATATATCTGGATTCCCACTCCCCTGACTCTCAGTCTGAAGAAGGGTCTCGGCCCGAAACGTCACCCTTTCCTTCTCTCCAAAGATGCTGCATGTCCCGCTGAGTTATTCCACTATTTTATGTCTATCTTCCATTTGTATAAGTTCACTTGTTTTTCAATTTTAATTGCTTCAGTCACTGGTGAATAAGCACAACTGGTTTGTTAATTTACCATGGCTTGTTAAGTATTTTACCTATAACTTGGCCACCAGGTTAAATCCATTCATGGAATATAAATCCACATAGCTTTAATATACAGGACTTATTTAGGAAGGATATAGAAAATGGAATTCTAATGTAATCATTGACTTTACAATATATAAGTAAGTAAGTAAGTAAGTTTATTGGCCAAGTATTCACATACAAGGAATTTGCCTTGGTGCTCTGCCCACAAGTAACAACATGACATACAGTGACAGTTACGAGTGACTCAGAAAACACGAAACATTAATAATAAAAAAACATTCATGATAAAACACCATTGATCAATCATGTGAACCAACAAAATACCAGATCAAAGGGAGGCTACAGTTTTTGGCTGTTGAGTAGAGCAACTACTCGTGGATAAAAACGGTTTTTATGTCTGGCTGTGGCATCTATATTCTTTATCTTTACTGCATTGTAAATGGTAATGAAAGTTTTATTGTGTTAGGTTTACCAAGATGAAAATAAGATCACATACCAGAGGAAAAACAGGTTGGAAGCGATAAAATTGGCTGCTAATTATTTACTCCCTTTAACATAATGCCCAAAAAATCATTCAAAGGAGCATAATCTATAATATTTGACATAGGGCAGAGTTAGAAAATGCTATGGAAATATCTGAAGGGGTGAATCTGGTCAGGAGCTCATATCCAATCAAATACGACATTGAGATAGTGAATATTCAGAATTCATGGGGAGTGATTTATGCAATGGCTAGTGACTGGGGTTTCTGGTGAAGATCAAAAGAGGGATTCAAAATTCCTAATGAGAAATTAAAGACAAATGTTATTCATTAGGGTGGCACAGCAGTAGAGTTGCTGCCTTACAGCGCTACAGGCCCGGGTTTGATTCTGATTACGGGATATATTTGTTCAGAGTTTGTACATTCTGTACACAGACCACATGGGTTTTCTCCAGGAGCTCCGGTTTCCTCCCACACTCCAAAGACGTACAGGTTTGTAGGTTCATTGGCTTTGGTAAAATTGTAAATTTTCCATAGCGTGTAGGATAGTGCTACTGGACGCTGGTCTGCGTGGACTCGCTGTGCCAAAAATATCCTGTTTCTGTTTTGTATCTCTAAAAGTTTAAAATTCTAAAAAGTTAAATGATGGATGTCAGACAAACCATTCGACAATTTAGGAACAGCCACAATGTCAGAAAAGTGTAGTGGTGAGGGATGCCATGTATTGGCAGTGTCCATGATACTGTATGATGTCTCAGAGAAGCAGCATAGATAAGGCAAATGGATTCAGATCATTAATTAAATGCTGGGGTCATCATGGGTCACATAGCATTAAGAAGAGAGCCATTGCAAGTGTTTCTCTGACCGTGTGGATGAAGATAGAACCAGGGGAATCTGGTCCTATTAGCAGAAAAACGGTAGGTAGGCAGTGAAAGATGATAGTGTATACAACCGTCAAAGACTGCAGTCAGACCAAGCAGAGATAGTTTGTCCAGTGCTTTTAGTGATAGGTCATGCTGGCACCTCTATAAAGCTAAAGATTAGAATTTAAAATGTTTAGATTTACATACTTTTATACTTTTTACTTAATGGTTTATTAATGGATGTGGAGAGGATGTTCCCACTAGTGGGGGAGTCTAGGACCAGAGGCCATAGCCTCGGAATAAAATGACATATCTTTAAAAAGGAGATGAGGAGGAATTTCATTAGTCAGAGGGTGGTTAGTCTATGGAATTCATTGCCGCAGACATCTGTGGATGCCAAGTCATTGGGTATTTTTAAGGTGCAAATTAGTAAGGATGGCAGGGGTTATGGGGCGAATCCAGGAGACTGGGGTTGAGAGCGAAAGTTAGATCAGCCATCATTGAATGGCAGAATGAACTGGATAGCCTAATGGCCTCATTCTGGTCAGAAAACTTGTGAACATGAATAAATTTGAATTGCTTGGTCACAAAATCTAAACATAATATGGGGTGTACATTGATGAAAAAAATTATTGATAAATGAAGGCTGATCTTTAATTGATATGTACCGGCATTTTTTCTTCAACAAATACAAGCATTGAGTTTACAGACGCAATTTGTTACTTAAATTGCTGTTTTGGGATGTAAATGTGATTGAAGACATAAAGTTCAGGAAATGATGGCTCATATTTGGGAAGCTGAATAGAAAGAAGGTAGTCAAAAGGCCAGCATTTTTTTTAAGGTTCTGGATACCTGTTTTCATTTGATGTTTGATTTGCATATTGGATCAGTAAGATTTTGAACAATACATTGTTGGAAGTCCGAAGAAGGGACCCGACCCAAAACTTCATCCATCCTTTTTTCACCAGAGGTGCTGCCTGACGTGCTGAGTTTAGTTTAATTTAGTTTAGAGATAGGGTACGGAAACAGGCCCTTCCCCCCACCGAGTCTGCGCTGACCATGATCCCTATACACGAACACAATCCTACACACTAGGGACAATTTACAATTGTTTTTAACCAAAGCCAATTAACGTACAAACCTGTTTGTCTTTGGAGTGTGGGCAGAAACCGGAGCACCCGGGGAAAACCCACGCGGTTATAGGGAGAACGCTCATACACCATGCAGACAGCGCCCATAGTCAGTATCTAACCCAGGTATATGGCGCTGTAAGGCAGTAACTACCATTGTGCCACTGTGCCGCCCTGAGTTACTCTGCACTTTTTATGTTTATCTTTGGTAAAACCAGCATCTATAGTTCTCTGTTTCTATGGGCGTTTGTTATGATACATTCTACACATCATGTCCACTCAATTTCCTGCTTCCCTTCCATTCCACTTCTATTATTTGCATCTGATTCACACTTCAATTTAATTACAACCATTTTACAATGTTATCCTGGACTGCTAATTAGAAAATGCAGAGGCCAGTTTACATAGCTAAATGAAAATATATTGCATTCCTTTGCAAATCACTTTGACTGCAATGATTTGAGGTTTTACTTTGTCCTTTCACTTAGCCGAGCATCTCCCTTGTACTGCCTGTACTCTCTCAGCATTCTAAACTTCATCTCATAAATGAGGACCGTCATACCTGCAAAATTACATACACGACTCGAATCTTGCCGTATACTGGAACAGGTTAAAGGGGGGATTTTCGGGAGTATTATCGTGGAGGAAAATAAGTGCTGGTTTGAGACTGGTAGCCTTGAAATGTAGTGTAAGTGCAGCTTCGGTAATATATGCCTTCATGCTCTAATGCACCCTAGTCATGTGATCCTAAACCTATTTAAAATGAAATGTTACAAAATGAGCATTGCATATAGATGAACTGCATATCCTTGCGTTGTTTGCAGTGTATTCAAATCAGATCTGGCACATTAAATGAAAACTATAATGAGAAAAAGCAAGTACTGGGTGCACGGGCAGAATAGTAACGGCATATTGCTATATCAACCATCAAGTTAATTGTAGAAATGTCAGTGCTTTCTTTTCTATCAGATTTTAACAATCACAATTATTTTCAGAGATATTAAGAAATTAGAAGGAGCGTTGCCGATGCAAACATGGTTAATTTTCAGTTGTCTTTTACAGTGTCTTATTGTTTTGACGTCCCAGTAATGATATTTAAGCTGAAGGAATGAAAGGACAGAGATAGGACACGTTCTGACAGACCAGCCTCCCATCAGCGTTAGCTGTAGTCTAAAGTTAGTTTGCAGCACCCCCTTGTGATGTGGATGAAATTTACCCATGTACTATTCGAGTGAAATAGCAAATTGATCTCAATCGAAAAGCAAAAATCTGCAGGTGCCTGAAAACTGAAATAGAAGCAAAAAATATTGGAACCATTTGATGGGCCTGGCAGCATCTGTGGCAAGAAAACTGTTTAGTTTGAAGAAGGGTCTCAACCTGAAACGTCACCCATTCCTTCTCTCCAGAGATGTTGCCTGTCCCGCTGAGTCACTCCAGCATTGTGTGTCTATCTTCATGTTTAGTTTTACACAATTTGAATTCACCCTTCCTTGGCCATCTGTCGCCGGCCCTTTACTTGCCTCCAATTCCCTTACCTCTACTTTCAGTCTGAAGAAGGGTCCCAACCCAAAACATCACCCATCCTTTTTCTCCAGTGATGCTGCCTGACCCGCTGAGTTACTCCAGCATATTCCGTCTATAAAACAAACTCAAATGTCCATGCATTACAGCAAGATGTTGGCCAAGTCATTGGGTATTTTTTTTTTTTTTTTTTATTTTATTAGAAGTTAATACAGCACAAAACAGTACAGTGGAACCTAATTTTAGGTGCCAACTATGTAATACCGTAATCCATTCTATGTACAACCTCTAGTTTTATGTTATGAGAAGGAAGTAAGCAAGACAAGAAAAAGAAAACAGTAGAAAGAGGAAAAAGTGGAAAAATAGATGGTAGAGAGTAGAAAAACATGAAGTGTGTATATAAAAAATAAAAAAGGAAGAGAGAAAGTGGAAAGTAGAAATAGAAGAGAAGGCCCCTTAAAAGAGAATTTTTCAAATCTGTATTCGGAGATGTAGATCTATCCGCGTCATGAACTGAAATCAGCAATCTTTATGGTACCGCTGCATCACATGATTCCAAAAAGTCGATGAAAGGAGACCAACTCCTTAAGAATTGGTAATATTTATCTATTAGTCGGAGTCTCATTTCTTCAAGGCGTGCTATGTCCATCATATTCCCAATCCACATTTTAACAGTTGGTATGGTTGTATTTTTCCAAAATTTAAGTATCAATTTCTATCCAATTATTAACCCATAATTAAAAAAAACATTTTGATCTTTATTTATTTCAATTGGTATCTTCTCCTATTATTGGGTATTTTTAAGGTGGAAATTTACAGATTATTGATTAGTAAGGGTGTCAGGGGTTATGGGGAGAAGGCAGGAGAATGGGGTTGAGAGGGAAAGATAGATCAGCCAAGATTGAATGGCCGAGTAGAATCGATGGGCCGAATGACCTAATTCTGCTCCTATGATTTATGAAATTGAATAAAATGCAGTTAAAATGGAAAGGATTGCTGATATAAAGGTGAAAGGTGAAAGTTGTATATTGACGGCAGGGTGGTGCAGCGGTAGAGTTGCTGCCTACCTGCTGGCTCGAAGGGCCGAATGGCCTCCTCCTGCACCTATTTTCTATGTTTCTATGTGTCTATGACCATGAATCTGAATATTCTGACGTTAAAAACTATGTGTATCGAATTTTTATTTTTTATAAGATATTTCATCTAAAAATGCAAGCGAAATATGTATGAGTTGTGCATATGTTGCCAGGTACCATAATGAAAAAATAATCAAGAGAGCATCTGTTAGTGACTCTAAGGAACTCAGACTGGATATTATACATGTGGCTTTATGTCCTTGCATCCAATGGTACTTAGTCATACAGATGTGTGGTGCAAAGTATTTTTACAGAAGTAGTAGTAGAATCTTTTTGTAAAGCAGATATGAGGCCCATAGTAAGGGCATCAAAGGTTATGGGGAGAAGGCAGGAGAATTGGGTTGAGCAGGAAAAATAGATCAGCCATGATCAAATTGTGGAGCAGGTTCGATGGACCAAATGGCCTAATTCTGCTCCTATGTCTTACAATCTTATGATTATGTTCATAGGTTCTTGGAGCAGAATTATGCCATTCAGCCGATCAGGTCTACTCGACCATTCAATCATGTCTGATCTATCTTTCCCTCTCAACCCCATTCTCCTGCCTTCTCCCCATAAACCTTGACAACCGTACTAATCAAGAATTTGTCAATCTCCGCCTTAAAAGTATCTATTGACTTGGCCTCCACGGCCTTCTGTGGTAATGGATTCCACAGATTCCTCCTCATCTCCTTTCCAAAGGTACATCCTTTTATTCTGAAACTATGGCCCCTGGTCTTCTACTCACCCACTAGTGGAAACATCCTCTCCACATTCACCCCACCCAAGCCTTTCACTATTGATGAATAATGAAACCTTATTAACGAGTGGCTCAATATTGCAGCACACCATACCGAACTAGCAAATTTGGATTTTTGGGCACATTTTCTTTATTTGCTATAACTCTCATCTTGCCTTGAAGATGGTGGAGTGGCAGAACTCCAGAAGCCATTTGAAAGTACTTCAGACCGTTTTGCAGGAAAACAAACAAGCTTTGTTTTGTCATCCGTGCTGTGTGCACTATCATCTCAATAGTCAGTCCATACGCAAGCATTGTACTAGTTCACCTACTTTGCCCTCCTATTTTGCCATCATTCTTGTTACCTAATTTTCCAAGGCTTAGTCTAGTATTATCTCAGTTAGTAGTAGAAAGATGGGGGAAAGATGTTCCCAGTGGTGGGGAAGACCAGGCCCAGAGAACGCAGCTTTAGATCATTTAAGATTACACTGAGGAGAAATGTCTTCACCCAGAGTGGAATGATCTTCAAGGCAAGATGGAAGGTTAGCTTGTGAGCTTCACTGCAGAAGGACATTGAGGCCAAAATTTGAATTCTGTTCATAAATCCAATGTTCCCAAGGATCCTTTAGAGCCAATGCAGCCAGCAGCGTGGATGGGGGGAAAGCAGTCCTTCATATCTGCAGTAAATGTATCTCTGAGCCCCTGAGGCATGGGGAGGACATCGTGGAAGATATTAATTGCAAAATTTCAAAAGGAGGCTTGTTTTAACTTTCAATTTGGACAGGGTACATGGATAGGATAGGTTTAGAGGGCTATGGCTCAAACGTGTAGATGGGGCATGTTGGTCAGTGTGGGCAAGTTGGGCCAAAGGGGCTTTTTCCACACTGTTTGAATCTATGGCTATATGATTCAAATAGCTAAAGAAATCAAGGAATGTGTGGAGAAACCCGGAGCCAGGCTAACCAGGCTAAGTTACTCCAGCATTTTGTGGCTTTTTTTATAAACCAGTATCTGCAGTGCCTTGTATCTACATTAAATTGTAGAGCAGGTTCATGATTCTCATTCTCATTTAACCTCCAGACCACCAACCCTCAAGGTATCGGTGCTCCTCTCATTCCAACCTCTTGCAAACCCCCTAATTTAGCCTGAAAATATGTGCCGACCCAAAACGCCACCTATTCATTTTCTCCAGAGACACTGCCTGACCGGCTGAGTTACTCCAGCATTTTGTATCCATCTTTGGTATAATCCAAAATCTAGTTCCTATTTATCACCCCTAATTTAGTTGTTCTGCCTGTGGTGAAAAAGTGTTTTGGTTGCCTTGGCACAAAGATCTGAGATTCCTCTATGTTTTGCTACTTCCCTTTTCCTTCTTATAGTGGACTTTCAAACCAACCTGTTTATTCATGTTCATGTCATAGGAGCAGAATTAGACCATTGAGTCTGCACCACCATTCAATCATGGCTGATCTATCTTACCCTCTCAACCTCGTTCTCCTGCCTTCTCCCCATAACCCCAGCCACCCTTATTAATCAAGAATCTGTCTGAGCTTTTGGTAGCATATCACAGCATCCCCTCAGCACATTGGTAGGATTGCCTTGAAAGACGCCAGATCTGTTGGTGCTGTTAACGCTGGTGTGTTCTGGTACAGGTTGAGATTCATACATTATTACTGTTTTGCTTGCAGCAGTGGAGTTGATGAATACACTTAACTTGTTCTGCTACTGGTCCTTTCCAGTGTGCTGTTGGTGATGTGACAAGTATTAGCCAGTCCTGCTCATGTAATTGTATTAGACAGTTTATGTTGTAACAGTTAATCAAGTAGGTCATTTATCTGTTCCCTTGTTACGTAAGAGCAGAAAGTGCAAACATTTCCGTCACATTATGTGTTTCTCCTGGGCCTTACATTGCAATCAACTGTGGACATGTCACATTATGTGCTTCTTCACTGAATTAAACAGTTCATTACAATGGTAAAACATTTTTCTTAACCAACTTGCAGATACAACATGGTGTTATGCTAACACCATAGGTCTTAGGCCCGGGTCAATAACAGATGAGGTTGAAATATGAGGTTGCTAGTTTGTTTACCATGGGCGCTGTCTGTATGGAGTTTGCACATTCTCTTCGTGACTGTTTGGGTTTCCTCCGGGTGCTCCGGTTTCTTCCCACATTCCAAAGATGGACAGGTATAGATTGGCTTTGATTAAAATTGTAAATTGTCCCTAATGTGTAGGATAGTACGTGTATACGGGGATCGCTGGGTGGAGTGAACTCGGTGGGTCGAACGGCCTGCTTCTGCGCTGTACCTCTGAACTAAACTAAACTAATTTGTGCTGTTACCAAATGTTTCTTTTTAAGAAGCTCTTTCGCATTAGTAAGACTGTAGACTGTAAGTGCTATGCAGTGCCCAATTTCAGAAATAAATATTTTGCCTACTTTCCTTTTCTAAGAACAATATGTTCACTAAAAATGTTTAATTTGCCTTTCCATCTGAACATTCTACCTATTTAATTGAAATTGCGTCTTAATATCAATACGATAAAAAAACCCTCATTAGAATGCACCATCGGGTGTTATTGTCAATTCTCCGCTGTAACCAAGTAAGGTATTATCATTGTGTAAGTAGTAGAAACAAACAACTGCAGTGGCTGGTTACAACACAAACACAAAGTGCTGGAGTTACTCAGTAGATGAGGCAGCATCTCTAAATAACATGGATAGGTGACGTTTCAGGTCAAATCCTCTGTTCAGACTGCCAGTCTGAAACTGGGCCTGGAGTCAAGGTGGGTTGACAGCCCAGGGCTGCTGGCAGCCGGGAGAGAGGTGTGGATTGGAGGAGTAATTGGTCATGGCCTGCGGGCGGCCGGAATGCAGGTACAGATTGGCGGCAGCGGCAGGCACGGCCTGGAAGTGGCCGAAGAAGCTGTGCGTGCCGATTGTGGCGTCGTCAGGCAACGGTGTGTTCATCCGCTATAACCGAAATCCATTATAGATAGCTCTGTTAAAACTAGGGTTTATAGACAATAGACAATAGGTGCAGGAGTAGGCCATTCGGCCCTTCGAGCCAGCACCGCCATTCAATGTGATCATGGCTGAACATCCACAATCAGTACCCCCGTTCCTGCCTTCTCCCCATATCCCTTAACTATCTTTAAGAGCTCTATATAACTCTCTCTTGAAAGCAATCAGAAAAACGGCCTCCACCATCCTCTGTGGCAGAGAATTCCTCAGACTCACAACTCTGTGTGAAAAAGTATTTCATCATCCGTTCTAAATGGCTTACCCCTTATTCTTAAACTGTGGCACCTGGTTCTGGACTCCTACAACATCGGGAACATGTTTCCTGCCTCTAGCGTGTTCAAACCCTTAATAATCTTATATGTTTCAATAAAGATCCCCTCTCATACTTCTAAATTCCAGAGTATACAAGACCAGCTGCTCCATTCTATCAACATATGACAGTCTCGCCATCCTGGGAATTAACCTCATGAACCTACGCTGCACTCCCTCAATAGCAAGAATGTCCTTCTTCAAATTAGGGGACCAAAACTGCACACAATACTCCAGGTGTGGTCTAACTAGGGCCCTGTACAACTGCAGAAGGACCTCTTTGCTCCTATACTTAACTCCTCTTGTTATGAAAGCCAACATGTCATACGCTTTCTTCACTGCCTGCTGTACCTGCATGCTTACTTTCAGTGACTGATGAACAAGGACCCCCAGATCCCGTTGTACTTCCCCTTTTCCCAACTTGACACCATTTAGATAATAATCTGCCTTCCTGTTTTTGCCACTAGAGTGGATAACCTCACATTTATCCTCATTAAACTGCACCTGCCATGCATCTGCCCGCTCACCCAACCTGTCCAAGTCACCCTGCATCCTCATAACATCCTCCTCACAGTTCACACTGCCACCCAGCTTAGTGTTATCTGCAAATTTGCTAATATTACTTTTAATCCCTTCATCTAAATCATTAATATATATTGTAAATAGCTGCGGTCCCAGCACCGAGCCTTGCGGTACCCCACTAGTCACTGCCTGCCTTTCTGAAAGGGACCCGTTAATCCCTACTCTTTATATCCTGTCTGCCAACCAATTTTCTATCCGTCAGCACCCTACCGCTAATCCAAGTGTGCTTTAATTTTGCCCACTAATCTCCTATGTGGGACCTTATCAAATGTTTTCTAAAAGTCCAAGTACACTACATCCACTTGTCCATTTTCCGAGTTACATCCTCAAAAAACTACTGAAGATTAGTCAAGCATGATTTCCCCTTCGTAAATCCATGCTGACTCGTACCAATTCTGTTACTGCTATCCAAATGTGCCGCTATTTCATCTTTTATAATTGACTCCAGCATCATGGACTTTCATATGAGGAAAGACTGGATAGACTCGGCTTGTACTTACTGGAATTTAGGAGATTCAGGGGGGATCTTATAGAAACTTACAAAATTCTTAAGGGGTTAGACAGGCTAGATGCAGGAAGATTGTTCCCGATGTTGGGGAAGTCCAGGACAAGGGGTCAATGTTTGAGGATAGAGAGGTAATCCTTTAGGACCGAGATGAGAAAAACATTTTTCACACAGAGAGTGGTGAATCTCTGGAACTCTCTGCCACAGAAAGTAGATGAGGCCAGTTCATTGGCTATATTTAAGAGGGAGTTAGATGTGGCCCTTGTGGCTAAAGGGATCAGGGGGTATGGAGAGAAGGCAGGTACTGGATACTGAGTTGGATGATCAGCCATGATCATATTGAATGGTGGTGCAGGCTCGAAGGGTCGAATGGCCTACTCCTGCACCTATTTTCTATGTTTCTATGTTTCTATCAACCCCACCACCGATGTCAGGCTAACTGGTCTATAATTCTGTTTTCTCTCTCCCTCCTTTCTTAAAAAGTGGGATAACATTAGCTACCCTCCAATCCACAGGAACTGATCCTATAGAACTGTAGATCACTATAGAACTTTGGAATATGATCACCACTGCATCCACGATTTCTAGAGCTACTTCCTTAAGTACGCTGGGATGCAGACCATCAGGCCCTGGGGATTTATTACCCATCAGTCTTCCCAGCACCATTTCCTGCCAATTGTACATTTTTTCTTAATACAGTGAATGCATGAAGCAGAGAATCTAATTTTGCAATATGTACGCAAACAGTTGTAAATGGGAAAATATGAACTTAAGTTTACTAAAAATGAAACTTTAAAATGTTAAATCTTACTAAGAGAAGGTTCCCTCCAGATTACCATCTGGACTCAGGAATAAAGGATGCCAAGTCCAAATCCTGGAACTGCCAACAGGAAGGACTTTCAGAAGAAGGAGCACAACAATTCAAGAAGTTGGCTCACTATCACCTATCAAGCACCGTTAGGGCTGGCCAATAAATGTTGTCCATGCCAGCACTGGCACATAGCAAAAAATATGAATAAGAATAAAAGGCGTTCATGTCCAATCTGGTAACACTTGAGGTAAATGGAAAATGTCTCAGTTCTGCTACCCTTTAGAGGTTCACTCAAAGTACAAGTGTAAATGTAATAGAGGAAAACAATGTCATTGCTAAGACATTTATTCTGAGCTTGGTTATAGTTATAGTAGAGTGAAGTGAAAAGTTTCCAACCATTACAATATACCTGTCATCCATCATCATGCTGTGGAAAATGTATCTAATACCTAATCGTCTTTCCTTTGCACTTTCAAGTGCAGTAATAAAATAGCATTGAAAAGACAAATCTCTCAGCTTGAAAATGTCAGATAATGGGAGGGATACACTCATTCTATGTGACAGGAAAACCACTGATATCAGCCTAGTGTTTGAAGTAAATGCCTACCTACGTCTACCTACAAATGAATATTCACATCTTCAGTCCGAACATCTTTCATAGATGGACAATGGTACCAATGCCCAAACTCATTTTCTTGAGCTGGAACTTGTCAGTGATGATCTTAGTCATAGAGTCATAGTCATGCAGTGTGGAAACAGGCCCTTCGGCCCAACTTGCCCACACTGACCAACCTGTTCCATCTACACTAATAGAGTCTCACTTGCCTGTGTTTGACTCACATCCCACGAAACGTGTCCTATCCATGTACCTCTCTAATATCTTCTTAAATGTTGCGATAGTCCCTCCATCAACTACCTCCTCTATCAGCTGGTTGAATACCCACCCCTCTCTCTCTCTCTCCCTCTCTCTCTCTCTCTCTCTCTCTCTCTCTCTCTCTCTCTCTCTCTCTCTCTCTCTCTCTCTCTCTCTCTCTCTCTTTTAAATGTTAATGTGCTCAGCAATTTCCTATTGCGCCAGGCTTCAATGCATTATGCACCATCTGTGACCTTTTTTTACTTTAGTTATTCATTTTAAAGGCCAAATTTGGTGGCTAAAGGCAATCTTTACAAAAAATATTGGACAAGAATATATTTCAGTGTCCTCCAATGTTATAGAATCTTGCATCCACCTTGTGGAGTGTACACTCTGGATAATACAAAGGATTTTACATGGACTTTAGGGATCACTTATGCAGCTAAATAGGAATTGAATTTCTCCTATTTACTTTTCCCCTTCCAAGTATTCATTTACCTGGACATAGAAGCATAGTAATATAGAAAAATTGGTGCAGGAGTAGGCCATTTGGCCCTTCGAACCAGTGCCTGATGGAACTGACTAAATTGACAGCTCTAATCTTTAGCTGCAGGGATTAATATCTATGGGAGTCTGCACTTTGAATGTGGGAGCACAGATTTATTCCATGAAGCGTTTTCCAGTATGCCTTCTTTTGACAAGGGAAGGATCAGTCATCAACTTCACTGCCCATTCAGCAATTCCACACTATTAACGGAGACAGGAATGCTTAGTTTCTGAACAGTATTAGATTTTAGAGACACTTTAGACTTTAGAGATACAGCGCGGAACATTACCCTTCTACCATGCGCTGCCCAGCGACCATCCCATGCGTTTGCACTATCCTACTCACTAGGACTTACAATTGTACTGAAGCTAATTAACCTACATATGTGTCGGTCTTTGGAGAGTGGGAGGAAACCGGAGAACCCGGAGAAAACCCATGGGGTCACTGGGAGAACGTACAAACTCCGTACCGGTAGCACCCGTAATCATGATCTAACCCGTGTCTCTGATGCTGTACGGCAGCTGCGCCACTGTGCTGCCTCAAAACATTTATTTTAAAATGCTTCTTGACAGACATTTATAGAACAATTTATTAAAACATATGCAGATCCCCAAGAGGAACTACAGGTTCAATGTTAACAAGCACCTTTAACCCTTTTATTAACACAGTTAATTTTTTTTTTGTGTTGCTGCATGGAAATAGGCCCTTCAGTCCACCGAGTCCACACCAATTGTAAATTGTCCCATGTGTGGGATAGTGCTAGTGTACGGGATGTTCGCTGGCCAACATGGACTCGGTGGGCCAACGGGTCAGTTTCTGCACTGTATCTCTAAAGTCTAAAGTAATGTCTAAAGTAACTTTATAATTTGTACAACTTTTTATCAGTAGCTAAGTGCACTTTGTTCTGATGTAGCAAGCACAGACAATTAGCATCGAAGGACTCAGATGAAAAGGACCACTGTACAATTAGTTCTATCATTCTGTAGTAGTTACCTATCATAACAATCAGTTTTCATAAATTAGTCTCGTGTTTTCATGGGGTGAGATGAAACCCACTGGTTAAAGTTTTAGGAACTTTTCAATTAGCGTACATGCTCTTCGTGAAGCATAACTAATTAAAAGGGGCAAAAAGCAAGCAAATTGTTAAAGACACCATGACTTGCTTTAGTTTCTTTATACGTGAGGGTCATAAATAATGGAATTGTCACTGGAAAAGTAACACTATTGGGTACAACCAACAATGCAAGAGATTTTCCATGATGTTTCAAGTTAATTATGAGGCAACATTCTACAGAAACCTTCATTTATGAATCAATACTGGGCGAAAGGACGTGCAGAGTGCAAGGCAGTAAATATTGTTACCTTTCCATCCTTGCAAGTGGTAAATAAGATTGAATGATTAGTTAGTTTCTTGAATAAGGCTTTAGAGTCAGTAGAATTTAATCAGGAAATGTAACAACCGTTACAGTCATTTCACGGAACAATTCTTGAGATAAATTAATTGCAAACAGGCAATTGATCACAGTCAGTTTTCATGCAATGTGCTTGAAGCAGTTAGGTGTGTTATGGACAGAATGCAGGTCAGGCTTTGATGCTTCTGCAACAGATTGTTTGCACACTTTGTAAGATTATCCCTTTTTGACTGAAGTTGAGCCAGGCATATTACAAAAAGAGAAGATAAAATTAGCCTTAATGTAAGGAAGAACTGCAGATGTTGGTTTATACCAAAGATGATAATATGATACATTTTAATCTACAAATTGAGAGGGAGAAGGGAAAATCAGAAGTGTCAGTATTACAGTTGAGCAAAGGGGACTATGGAGGCATGAGGGAGGAGTTGACAACAGTTGACTGGAAGGAGCCCCTAGCAAGTGGAACAACAATGGCAGGCATTTCTGGGAATAATACAGAAGGTGCAGGATCAGTTCATTCCAAAGAGGAAGAAAGATTCTAAGGGAAGTAAGAGGTGACCGTGGCTAACAAGGGAAGTCAAGGACAGTATAATAATAAAAGAGAAGTATAATTTTGCAAAGATGAGCGGGAAGCCAGAGCACTGGGAAACTTTTAAAGAGCAACAGAAGATAACGAAAAAGGCAATACAGGGAGAAAAAATGAGGTACGAAGTAAGCTAGCCAAGAATATAAAGGAGGATAGTAAAAGCTTATTTAGATGTGTGAAGAGGAAAAAAATAGTTAAGACAAATGTGGGTCCCTTGAAGACAGAAACAGGTGAATTTATTATGGAGAACATGGAAATGGTGAACGAGTTGAACAGGTACTTTGGATCTGTCTTCACAAAGTAAGACACTAATGTCCCTGTCCCACTTAGGAAAACTGAACGGAAACCTCTGGAGACTTTGCGCCCCACCCAAAGTTTCCTTGCGGTTCCCGGAGGTTGCAGGTGGTTGCCGGAGGTTGCAGGTAGTGGAAGCAGGTAGGCAGCCTGATAAAAACCTCCGGGAACCGCACGGAAACCTTGGGTGGGGCGCAAAGTCTCCAGAGGTTTCCGTTCAGGTTTCCTAAGTGGGACAGGGGCATTATTAGTGTCTTACTTTGTGAAGACAGATCTTACTGGGGAAGATGCTGGAGTCAATTATAAAATATGAAATAGTAATGCTTATATAGCAGTAACAGGATCGGTCCTAGTCAGCATGGATTTACGAAGGTGAAATCATGCTTGACTAATCTTCTGGAATTTTTTGAGGATGTAACTAGGAAAATGGACAAGGGAGAGCTAGTGGATGTAGTGTACTTGGACCTTCAGAAAGTCTTTGATAAGGTCCCACAGGATACTGACATGGATAGAGAAGTGGTTGGCAGACAGGAAACAAAGAGTAAGGATTAATGGGTCCCTTTCAGAATGGTAAGCAATGAGTAGTGGGGTACTGCAAGGCTCATTGACAATATACATTAATGATTTAGATGAAGGGATTAAAAGTAACATTAGCAAATTTGCAGATGACACAAAGCTGTGTGGCAATTTGAACTGTGAGGAGGATGCTATGAGAATGCAGGGTGACTTGGGCAGGTTGGGCGAGTAGGCAGATGCATGGCAGATGCAGTTTAATGTGGATAAATGTGAGGTTATGCACTTTGGTGGCAAGAACAGGAAGGCAGATTATTATGTGAATGGTGTCAAGTTAGGAAAAGAGGAAGTACAACAAGATCTGGATGTTCTTGTTTATCAGTCACTGAAAGCAAGCATGCAGGTATGCAGTGAAGAAATTTAATGGCATGTTGGCCTTCATAACACGAGGAGTTGAGTATAGGAGCAAAGAGGTCCTTCTGCAGTTGTACAGGGCACTAGTGAGACCGCACCTGGAGTATTGTGTGCAGTTTTGGTCTCCAAATTTGAGGGAGGACATTCTTACAATTGAGGGAGTGCAGCGTAGGTTCACCATGTTAATTCCCGGGATGGCGGGACTGTTATATGTTGAAAGAATGGAGCGGCTGGGCTTATATACACTGGAATTTAGAAGGATGAGAGGAGATATGCAGATAATGTACTTTTATACATTACTAATCCCCAAGTTAGTATTCCAAATGTTCTAAACATTATAGAACAATTTGGTTCTTTAGCTGGATACAGAATAATTAGAATAAATGTGAAATTATGCCAATAAAAGAGCAAGACCCTTCTCTACTTCAAAAATGTCCACCGGCAATACCAGAAATATTAGGGGATTCCCTAATAGCGGTGGCCAAAGGTTCCAAAGCAATATCAAACAGTAAAGGACTTAAAGGACAGCCCTATCTAGTACCTCGAAAGAGCCTGAAAAAAAGGGGATCTCTGATTATTGGTAAGTACAGAAGCCTGAGGTATATGATATATCAGCTTGATCCAAGAAATAAATTTTGGACCAATCTTAAATTTTTCAAGTGTATTGAATAAGTATTCCCAAACTACTCTATCAAACGCCTTCTCAGCATCAAGTGAGATGACACATTCTGAAGTTTTATTTGATGCTGTATATACGATATTCATTAATCTCCTAACGTTAAAGTATGAGTAACGATTTTTAATAAAACCTGTCTGATCTTCAGAAATAATTTACGGTAAAATATTTTCCAATCTCATAGCTAATATTTTGGAAAGAATTTTGGAATCTACATTTAACAGTGATATGATGTCACCTATAGGATCTTTGTATTTTTTAAGAATTAAAGAAATAGATGCTTCATAAAAGGATTGTGGTAATCTATTCATTAAAAAGGCTTCTTTAAAAACCTTGCATAGCCAGGGAGACAGTAAACTTGAGAAATACTTTAAAAATTCCAATGTAAACCCATCTAAACCAGGAGCTTTACCAGAATTCATCAAAAGAATTGCTTTCTGTATTTCTTCCTCCATGATGGGTTCGTCTAACAACAGAGACTCATTATGTGGTAAATTTGTCAAGTTCAGTTTCTTTAAAAAACATGCATTATATTGGAATCAGTAGGACATTCTGATTAGTATAGGGAGGTATAGAATTCCTGAAAGGATTTATTAATTTCATCATGGTCTACAGTCAATGCACCATCCCGTTTACTCACTTTAGTAATCTGACGTTTGGCTGACACTGGTTTCAACTGATTAGCGAGTAATTTACCAGATTTTTCGCCATGTATATAAAATTGACATTTGGTTTTAAGTAACTGATTCTCAATCGGTGATACTAATAACAAATCATATCTCAATTGAAATTCAACTATTCTTATAGAGCTCTAGACTAGGAACTTTTGAATATCTTTTAATCAATTTCTTCATCAGCCAATATACGTATTTCATTTTGAGTTTTAATCCCGCGGAGTATGAAATAATTTATCCAAGAATATATGCCTTAAAAGCATCCCATTCTACACCATTCAATATTTCTTCAGTAGAATTTGTTAAGAAGAATAAAGCAATCTGATCTTTAATAAAATTAACAAAATTTAGATCTTGAAGCAAAGTAGCAATAAATCTCCATTGGTTAGCACTAAACTTGGAATCCGGTAGTTTGATTGATAGTTTCAATGGTGCATGATCAGAAGTAGCAATTGCATCATACTCACATGCAGTGACCGATGAAACTAGCCGAGAATCTATTAAAAAGTAGTCAATCCTAGAGTAACTATGATATACATGAGAGAAAAAAGAAAAATCTTTGTCATTTGGGTGTAAGAATCTCCAGACTTCTAACATTCCAGAGTCAAGTCAAAGGAATTGATCAAATTAGCTGATTTATTTGGATGCACATGATCAGATGCAGATCTGTCCATCGAAGGGTTCAAACAGCAGTTAAAATCTCCACCTATTATTAAAAAATGTTCATTTAAATTAGGAAAGGATGCAATTAACTGTTTAAAAAACTCAGGGTGATCAATATTAGGTGCATAAACATTCACCATAGCAATTTTTTGGTTATGAAGAACACCAGTAATCACCGAAAATCTACCATATGGATCAGAAATTGTTTCATGATGAACAAACAAAATTGAGGAGTCAATAAAAATAGAGACTCCTTTCACTTTAGCCTGTGAATTTAAATGAAACTGCTGTCCTATACAAAACTTGAAAAATCATCAATTGTCGTCTTGCCTTACATGAGTTGACTGAACAAAGATAATCTGAGCATTTAATCTACGAATAACTTTTTTTTAAAAACTCCTCTTAATGGGATGGTTCAAACCATTCACATTCCATGAAAGGAAAATAACTTTATCCATATTGTTTGTAAATATCATGTGGAATGGAAAGGGTTAATTTCTTAAAGCATAATAGCTCATGATACTGGAAGGAGAAAAATCTAAGGTGGTCAGAAGTGACAACATTTCAGACATTTTTGTAGTTCAAATTCTGCCCAGATAGAGAAAACTAAGCTAGAAGGAAAAGACCCCCCACCCATGCAAAGCCCGAAACTGATCTGTAGACAGTCAGTACGCTACCTAATCCCTTCCCAACCCCCATCACTCCTAACAACAGCATCCAACGTAAGAAGAAGGCATATTTACCACTCATTAGCCAAAACAAAATTAATGTTATGGTTAAGAAGTACATGTTAACTGTGGAACACTAGAGCTACTTCATATTATTTATCCCAGGTCAAAATATGAAAAACAAGAGCTGCTTCACTTTGTTTGTCTAAAGACAGGGAGAAAAAAATTCCTTCAATTTTAAAAATAGAAATAACAAAGAAAATCTTAAAAATTAATATATAATACCATTACGTTAAATTAACAGTATCTTAGAGAAGATAAAAGTTGTTGTTTGATACCATCATAATAAAATTCTAAAAAGTAATTAACTCATCCAATTAAATTCTTAATCATTTACAAAACGATATATTGTCAATAAATTGTTACAATAAATCTCCAATTGTAAATTAATCAGAGAAGGTAAAAGTTGTTGTTTGATACCATCATACTAAAATTCTAGAAAGTAAATTAAAGAACAACTAATCCAATTAAATTGTTAATCATTAACAAAACGATATATTGTCAAAATAGGAACAGTAAATCTCTAATTGTAACTTAATCAGCTATCAGTAGCTCCCGGTCGCGGCTTCACCCCCCATAAGCCTCCAGAAAGCTGGAAGCGTCTTGAGGATTGTTAAAAAATTAAATTGTTACCATTAAAGAGTCATATACGCAGTCTAGCTGGATAAAGTAAGGCAGGGCACAACTTTTTCTTAAACAACTCAGACATTACATTATGGAAAGATTTTCTCAATTCCAAAAGCTCATTGCTGTAATCAGGAACAAACCGAAACTTGCATCCTTCATATTCAACCATGCCCAACTTTTTTGCTGCCTGAAGGATATTCTCCTTCATCTGCAAGAAGTGAAACCAAATTATGAAATGTCTCGGTTTATCTTGGGAACCAGATTTCTTCCCGATCCTGTGTGCGCTATCCAAAATTGGAAGATTTTCATAGTGCTCGATGTTGAAAGTCTCCTTTATCATTTTAGAAGCATATTTTATAACATTATCTCCTTCTTTACCTTCCGGCAAACCATCAATTCGCAAATTCAGTCGACGGCTTCTGTTTTCCAGATCCATATTTTAAATCTTGTATTGCTGGAGTGCCCAAGTATTTTCATTCATTTTCCGTTCCAGTTTTTCAATCTTCAAATCTCTCTCCTGACCCAAGGTTCACAAGTTATCAATTTGTTCCTTCTGTTCACGAGAATCATCTTGGAACATAATCAGCTTGTCTTGAACTTCCTTCAATTTGCTCGAAATTCCTTTCACCATTTCTTCCAAACTGCAAAATCTCGTTTTCAGTTCATTTTTCATTTCATCGTTCATTTTCGATATTGCTTCTAAGATACCAGAGTCAGAAGCTGTGCTTTCCCCACGCTCTTCCCTTGGAGAAGCTCTTTTCCCTCTTGTCTCCTTCCTTTAAAGCGTATAAAAGTGTTATCAACACTTTAAGAAAAGCTAGACCGTGCCTTGAAATCAAGTAATAACAAGTAACATTGAAAGAGTGGTAAGCAAAAGTTAAAAGTTAAGGGAGCAAACAAATTTGCAACCTGTACAGCATGCCGCCACTAGGAGAGTCCAGATTAGTATGTTAAAGAAACTGTGGAAACAGGTTATTCTAGACCTGGTGCTGTGCAATTAACTTATTTTGATTGAAAGATACAGCATAGAAACTGGCCCTTTGCCCCACTGAGTTCATGCCACCCATCGATCACCCTTTCACACTAGTTCTGTGTTAACCGACTTTTGCATCCACACCCTGCACACAAGTTATGGAGAGCAATTAACCTACAAACCCACACGTCTGTGAGATGTGGGAAGGAGATAGGGCAACCGGAGGACCCCCCTCCCCCCCCGCCCCCCCCCCCCCCCCCCCCCCCCCCCCCCCCCCCCCCCCCCCCCCCCCCCCCCCCCCCCCCCCCCCCCCACCCACACACACCTCCCCACACGGTCACAGGGAGAATGTACAAATTCCACATGGACAGCACCCAAGGTCAGGATTGAAACCGAGTCTCTGGCGCTGTAATGCCCCTGTCCCACTTCGGAAAACTGAACAGAAACCTCTGGAGACTTTGCGCCCCACCCAAGGTTTCCGTGCGGTTCCCGGAGGTTTTTGTCAGTCTCCCTACCTGCTTGCACTACCTGCAACTTCTGGCAACCACCTGCAACCTCTGGGAACCACACGGAAACCTTGGGTGGGGCACAAAGTCTCCAGAGGTTTCCGTTCAGGTTTCCTAAGTGGGACAGGGACATAAGCAGCAACTCTACTGCTGCGCCACCGTGCCGCACACAAACATGATCTTCAAAAAGTTATGATGCATATGTTGCCTAGCGGTAGATTTAGAAACTAAAGAATAATGTGTGACTCTAAAAAACCAATAGCTAACATGAAAAAAAAAGTGGAAATTATATATTGTGCATTTTGAGCTGCTCCCAAATATACAACAATGAATTGGAGGATTATTTAGATCAAAGAAGAGCTTCTATTGGCAAAAAATGCACTAAGCCTGAGGAACAGAATGTTTCACAATTCAGCAAAGGACATTGAGGAGCAAATGGAAAGCAGAATGCAAGAGCAGTCTAACAAGAAACATTAACGTTTATATAAAATGAAAAATAATCTGAGACTGGAGAAATTGTATTGGGAATATGGAAATGGAGATATTACCTGCCAGTTCATTTTGATTTATAAAATAAGGAAAATGCTAATGGGATTTGGCAGTCAACAGTCAGCTATTTGTTAAAATAAAAAGTATTTGATCTGTTAGACATTTTGAGGTTATAACTAGTTTAGTTTTGGTTCAGTTTAGTTTTAGGTTATTTTATTGTACATTACACAAACCAACCTCCCTTCTGTTAACTCCATTTAAACCTCGCGTTGCCCCGGCAAGGACGAGCCACACCATGGTCACTCCCTCTTCTCCCCTCTCCCATCGGGCAATAAGGGTATAGAAGTGTGAAAACACACACCTCCTGATTCATGGACAGTTTTGTCCCAGCTGTTATCAGGCAACTGAACCTATCCTACCACAACTAGAGAGCAGTTCTAAATTACTATCTACCTCACTGGAGACCCTCAAACTATCTTTGATCAGACTTTACTGGCTTTATCTTGCACTAAATGTTATTCCGTTTATCAAGTATCTATATACTGTGAACGGCTCGATTGTAATCATGTATTGTCTTTCCACTGACTGATTAGCACGCAACAGAAGCTTTTCACTGTACCTCAGCATACGTGACAATAAACTAAACTAAACTAAAGTGGAAAACTTTTGTGGCGACTAACCAGTCAGGGAAAAGACAATACATGATACATGATAAAGGGAATAACGTTCAGTGCAAGACAAAGTCCCATCAAAGATAGTCTCAGGGTCTCCAATGAGGTAGATGGTAGCTCGAGACCGCTCCCCAGTTGTTGGGAGGATGGTTCAGTTGTCTAATAACACCTGGAAACTAACTGGCAGAATATAGATAAGAAGGGCTCATATATATTTGGACTTTCAGAAAACCTTTGATTACATGTCACACCGGAGGTTATTACACCAAATTAAGGACGAGATATTGGGTGGGTAATATGATAATATGGACGTGTCATTATAATATAATGATATTAATTAACAGAGTAGGAATAAACTGGTCCCGTTTAGATTTTGAAGTTGTGATCACTGAGTCTGAAGAAGGGTCCCCACCTAAAATGTCACCCATCCTTCTTCTCCAGAGATGCTGCCTGACTCACTGAGTTACTCCAGTACTTTCTGTCTATCTTTGGTATTAACCAGCACCTGCAGTTCCTTGTTTCTACACTCTTCACTGAGATCGTTGCTGGCTTCAATTCTTCACAATCTCACGTTATTTAGATGAACAGAACAAATGTTTCAAATTTTGAACTTAGCACAGAGGAAATAGGAGTAGGCCATTTGCTAAGATCATGCTGGTCTTTTATCCCCATGTCTCTTCCTGAATTAACCCCATGTTCCCTTGATAACTAAACCATACATTTTATTGAAATGTAATAATATGCCTGAAGAAGGGTGCTGACCTGAAATGTCACCTATCCTCACCAGAGATGTTGCCTGCACAGCTGAATTACTTCATCTGAAGAAGGGTCTTGACCCGAAACGTTGCCTATTTCCTTTGCTCCATAGATGCTACCTCACCCACTGAATTACTCCAATACAATACAATACAATACAATTTATTTGTCACTTGAACCTCATAGAGGCTCAAGTGAAATGTTGTTTCTGCAGTCATACATACAAGAAAAAAAAGACCCAAGACACAACACAATTTACACAGACATCCATCACAGCGCATCTCCACCTCGCTGTGATGGAAGGCAAAAAAACGTATCTCTCCCCTGCACTTCCCTCTCCCCCCGATGTCAGAGTCAAAGTCAGAGCCCCCGGCGGGCAATAACAGCACTTTTGTCTATCTGGAGGATAAAGGACTTTAGTTTTCAGGAGATTTAATGTTCAGAGAAGTCTAGATGAACTCCGGCATTTGCATTTGTCGTTTGCTTGTGTGCATGTTGCTCTGCTACAAGCATATTTATAGATATTGTTTATGACACTTTATAAATATTTTTGTTTTGTTTTTTGTATGCTGTTTCACATTTGCTTTTTATTCTTTTATTCTGTTCGAAATAAATAATAAAATAAAAATAAAAATAAATAAAAATATTCTGGGAATGAGAGATGCAGTAGGATGCTGCATCATTCAAAGTTTCTCTTTTCCCTTAAGGCCCTGTCCCACATTCACGACCTAATTCGCGACCTCTGACGGCCTTAAACGACCTAAAAAAAATCAAGGTGGCGGTAACCTACGACCTCCAACGACCTTCCCCGACTATGTGTACGACCTCCTACGACCTTCCAAGACTATGTCTACGACCTCCTACGACTATGTTGAAGACTGGCTTCGACCATGTTGATTTTACTGCTGTTTGCAGTAGCCCTTTTGTTTCAGCAGCCTTTTAAGAAAGGCAGAAGGGGAAGAGCAAGGGTGAAGAGGAAGCACAAGAAGAGGTCTCAATGGGTGAATGGAGATGGACTGTCCCAGTACACCAGATGGCTGGAAGAGAGTGACGCTGGGCTTTGACAAAAGATGGAACTTTAAGCACGCAAGTGGGGTAGTGGATGGCAAGCATGCCATTCTTGTCCCTGTCCCTGTACCCCTCATTTTCCTTTTCGTACAGGATGGCATTCTGCTGGAACCATTCCTCAAGGTCCCCCTCCTGCTGCCTGGTGAAGGTGTAGGGCATAACCTTCCTCCAGCCCTCCCTCACCACCAATGGGGCATCTGCCTCCGATGCTGTGTCAGACACAAGAGAAAGGGCTGCTTTGCTGCCTTCAAATGAGGCAGTGAAGGATGGGGTGGTGGTGGGGACATATACTACCACCCTGGTCTCCTCCACCAGGGGTCTCTCATGCAGGGCTACCTCCTCCTGCACTATCACCTCCTGTGGCATCACCTCCTGCCACTACTCCTCTTGGGTGGGCAACACCTGCATGGCCGTTTTTGTTTGGGTTGTGCCCTCCCCCTGTGCTGCTGCCTTTTTTGTGCCATCTCTAAACCACAAGTCTCCTCTCCAAAAAACTCTCCAGCTATGAATGAACATGCCTTGGACTGACAGAGGTGACGTTCTGCTGTTTAAAAAAACATTTTTTCCTACTGACCTTTTTTACACCCTGGGGCTATTATCTTCGACTGCCTCCGACCACCTACGACTACCTACGACTAGCATCACGACCTACTAAGACCTATCTACGACTTACCTATGAACTACCTAAGAGTAAAAAGTAACGATTTTTTCCATGACAACCTTTTTTTAACTCGTGGACATTTTTTATCAGGCTAGAAAAAATGCCACGACCTACTTGATGCCATGAGTACGCGGATGAGGAAGACCTCCTACGACCTCGTGCGACCATGCTGCGAGTATGAGTCAAGGGCAAACTCAGCAGAGGTCGCGAATTAGGTCATGAAAGTGGGACAGGGGCTTTAGTTTTAGTCACCTTGAGGATAGGAGTGATGTCTTGCACAAAATAATTGCACAGATTTTCCAACCTTGAAAGATCAGATGTTCAGAAGAGAGAGACAGTCATTGACGCATGTTGAGGATTCGGGCAATATTTATAGACTGCTTAAGCTCTGCTTTTATGGCTTTTGTCATTTGGTTTCCTTGATAGTGCTTCTAACTGCAGCTCCTACTTCAGCAGTTGTGTTAATAGGCTGCCATTACCAGCTCTAATAGATTTGATATCAGGCAAGCTCATAGTTCTGGGGATGATGATTGCTGTAGGGCTGTGCGCTGTGCTTGTTAGCAATGAGCCAAGTTCAGCACAGTAAAGCTAAAAGGTTTCTGTCATCTCTCAGATCAAAGAAAATGTTGAATTCCCAACCATGGTTACAAGAAACTGTCAACTGGCTTTCCCTCTGCCAAGCTGTTTCTCTCAACTTTTTTTTCTCCATCTGTAGACCCCTCTGCTATTTTTTGTGGTAATTGTTTCCTTAATTGTTTCTTGGGCTCTTCCTTTTCAGCAGCTTTCTCTAACTCAGTCTCTCAATTTGACTCCAGTCATAAGATGCAATACAGTTTTCAGCGAGGAAGGTTGACTGGCTAGGTTCTATGTTTTTTCTTTACTTTTCAAATGCAACCTTGTCTCTCAATATTTTTCAAACCCCAAAAGCATCCCAATCATACAGCATTGAAACAGGCCGTTCAGCCCAACATCAATACGGACCGACATGTTCCATCCACACTAGCGGAGATGTTCTGCCAAACGATCGCCGAGCCTGCGCTTGGTCTCGCCGATATATAGGAGTCCACACCTGGAACAACGGATACAGTAGATGACGTTGGAGGAGGTGCAAGGCTTAGGTATGTGGATAAAGGTGTCACAATGGTGCAGCGGTTGAGCTGCTGCCTTACAGGGCCAGAGACCCGGATACAATCCGGACTATGGATGCTATCTGTACGGAGTTTGTACGTTCTCCCTGTGACTGCGTAGGTTTTACATGGGGGCTCCAGTTTCCTCCCACAGTCCAAAGACATACAGGTTTGTAGTTTAATTGGCTTCTGTAAATTATCCGTATCCCTAGATAGTGTATGGAGTGATCGCTGGTCGGCGTGGACTCAGTGGGCTGAAGGGCTAGTTTCCACACTGTATCTATAAAGTCTAAAGTAAAGTATAAATTTCAGAAGACATTATACAAGCAGCGAAACAGTTGTTGAAATGATAGCTGCGAACGGCTTCCAAAACAGAGTTTACAGAACAAATAAAATGAGCCACCTGGTGGTTAGGCCACTTATTGGGCGAGCCCGTGGTCTGGCAGGGTCACGTGACTAAGGGTCACGTGGCTTAGGGGTGTGCCCTGTGATATACATAGAACTTTGGGAGAACCCTCCCCAGTCACGCGTGAACTGTTCTTTGTTCAACTTAATTAAAGATCACTTTGTGTAACAACACGTGTCTCGCTATACTGTGATGATTTCCTTTCCCGTGTGCAACTGGCTGTACGTGGAGCAGAAAGTTATCCAAATCTCTTCCAACTTTTCAGAAAGTTGAGTTTGTTTATTCATATCAACAAATTCCAGCACCTACTACAAATGCTGAAACATCGTGAGCCAAATATTGACATTTATATCTCTTATGGTTGCTTCATTGTATATTTTCTCCCAAATGAGAATGTATCTCTAAAGGGCCTGTCCCACTTGCATGATCTTATCGGCGACTGCCGGCACCGTCTTAGGTCGCCGAAAGTTTTCAACATGTTGGAAATTCTACAGCGACCAGGAAGATGCTACGTCTCTTTGGGTTACTAGGAGAACTCTCACGACCATACAGACGACCCCTGGCGACCTCTCACGACCATGCAGGCGACCCCCTGGCGACATGCCCCCTGATGACACCCCGCGATACCCGTAAAATGTCACCAGGGGTCGCCTGTATGTTCGTGAGAGATCTCCTAGTCACCCAAAGAGTCGTAGGACATGGTACCATTAATTATCAGAGAGGACTGTGTGGAGAGGGTGGCGAATTTCCGCTTCCTTGGAATCCATATTGAGGAGGACCTGACGTGGAGCGTGAACACCTCTGCGATGCTGAAAAAGGTCCAGCAGAGACTGCACTTCCTGAGGGTGCTCAGGAAGAATAACATCACTCAGAGACTGCTGCTGTCCTTTTATTGGTGCTCCATTGAGAGCATCCTAACATACTGTGTATGCGTATGGTACACCAGCTGCACAGCGGCTCAGAGGAAAGCGCTCCAGAGGGCCATTGACAACGCCCAGAGGATTGTCGGCTGCCCTCTCCTTACCTTGGAGGACTTACACAGTTCCCGCTGCATCAAAAAATCCCAGAGTATTGTAAAGGACATTTCCCACCCCGGACACTCCCTGTTTGAACTGTTGCCTTCAGGCAGACGGTACAGATTTACAAGGACAAGGACAAAAACTGTTTTTACCCCGCTGCTATAAAGGCACTAAATGTAGCTGCCAAGGAACGCAGGGGCGAGACATACTAAGGGACTGTGGTACACTGTGAAATCGACAGAAGGATGGAGGGTTGGGTGTTTATGCGTGCTATTTTCATGATATTTATTTTAGTTGTTTATCTTTTTTTAATATTTTACCTTGTATGTATCGTTAGCTTTTAGAAATGTTTGAATGGTGCACTGACTGGCTGACATTTTTAAATTTTGTTGTACATGGTTCATGTTACAATGACAATAAAGAAACTATTCTATTCTATTCTAACATGCACACAGCAAATACACACTTTTTGTACCTTATTTAAAAAATAAAACTTTAGTATTTGGAAACACTGGGTTTCAATTGAACTGAGTTTCAAAAAAAAGCACAAGCTATACTGTAACTACATAATCCATTTTGTGCTACCAATCTTGGAAACATTTCTTGCTAAATCCCATTCTTTACAGCTCCTGACACGATCTGTGTTCCACACCGTCAATTCAATCCTGCTCCTTAGCAACTGCCTGACTTCAACTAGACTTTCCTCAACATTAAATCTCCTGAAAACTGAAGTCCTTTATCCTCTAAAAATAGACACAAAATGCTGGAGTAACTCAGTGGGACAGGCAGCAGCTCTGGAGTAAAAGGATGGGTGACGTTTTGGGTCGGGATACTTTTTCCGACTGAATGTAGAGGGTTTGGGAGGGGGGTGAAGAGCCGGAGGCGAGAAAAAGACCAGGACCAATCAGGGCTAGCCACAAATGACCTCTGGCCTGGTAGGTCTGTTGTTGGCGAGGGAAGGTGTGATCTCAAGAGAAATAATGTGGAGAACTGTGGAACTGATAAACCGACTCGGGAGGCAGAAGGGAGCCAAGGTATGAGATGAAGTCACTTAAAATGAGAGAATTCAATGGTCATACCATTGGGT